>NW_004955431.1:3464547-3490720 GCF_000276665.1 Chinchilla lanigera | reverse complement strand
GGAGCGGGGCAGCGGCGCTCCCGGAGAGGGAAGGGACGCTGCGAAGCCTCCCACGAGCCGCGGGGTCGGGAATCCTCGCCGCGTGGCGAGGGCGTGGGCGCCCACGCGGCGTGCGACACCTGGGCCGCGGCCCTAGCTCCCGAATGAGCGCGCAGACGGGCGAAGCCGCTGCCACGGCGCCCCCGGGAGCTGCTTGTCCCGGGCGGGCACGTGACGGGGTTGGCAGCGCTTGGGCCCGGGCCCGGAGGAGGGGGAGCGCGGGCGGGAGGCCGGGCGGGCGGCTGGCGCGCTGTGTACTTAGGTCGTGTGCTGGGGCTTTTCTCTCCCAGGAGCCGGCGGGGGAGGGGGAAGGGCCGCCGCTCCGCCTTCTCCTTTTCGCAATGTTGACGCAATCTATAAATAGTGGAACAAAAGGACCAACTTCCTCGGAGCTTTGCTGAAACTGCACAAATATCAAGCTTGGGGGGTTCCCTGGTCCCCGGCGATGGGGCGGGGAGCGCGGCGCCCGGGAAGGGGGCGGGCGCGGCGGCGCGGGGGACACCTGGCTGAGGCACAGCTGCCGCCGCGCCGCGCCGCTCCTCGCGAGCCCCGGGCTGCGGTCCCTCCGCGGGCTCGAGAGCTCGCCCGACCCGGGGTCTTCCTCCTCCGTTGACAGGTCAGTGCGTACCGCCCCTTTCAGCACTGGGTTTTTTCTTTCCCCAAATCTTCACTTTTAGAAAGGAACTGAGGGGAAAAAAGAACGCGGCGCGCGGCGCCAGCCACCTAATCTGCACCCCCTGGGCTCCACGGAGGGGGCTCAGGCAGGCGACCCGCGCCAGCCCCGCGTCGTGCGGCGTGTGCCCGCGCGCAGCCGGAGGCGAAGCCCGGCGGAACGGGCGTGCGCCGCAGGGCGGTGGGGAGCGCAGAGGTGCGGGCTGCAGTGAGGGGCGGGGGCGGGCCGATCCCCGGTGGCGACTTGTCAGGGCCCTAGGCCGCTGCGCGCGCCCCGCTACCCGCGAGCCCAGACCCGGCGTGAACGCCCAGTCCTCCTGCTGTGGGCGGGCGGAGCAGAGGGGCGCTGCCGCCGCACGCCGGCTCGCCCCTTGGCCCCGGTGCCCACGCACCCCGGCGTCTCGAGTTGGGGGGGAGGGCACGCTCGGCCCCAGAAGCCCAGGGCTGGAGCGCGAAAGCCCGCTGCGCTGCTGTGGCGGTTACTCTGGGCGCGGGGAGGGGGCGGAGCTGGCGCTGTTGACAGCGGGGCCCGAGCGGGGAGGGTGAAAGTTGGGGAGAGGGGGCGGGCGAGAGGTGGGAGTCGCAGCTGGGGGAGGGAGCGCGCGCGCGGGATTCGGCGGGGCGTGGGGTGCTGAGGTCATGTGACGGCCATACGCCCCCGGTACAGGCTAATGGCGGGGTGACGTCACTCCCCTGACTGCAGGGGGTGGCACTTCCGTTCCCTCCCCCTCTGGCCTCCAGCCCCGAGAATCCTTAGCTGTAACCGTTTCTAACGTGGGGGGTTGGCCGGGGCCAGGAAAGGTTCTTTCCCTTCGGCCCTAGGCCCTGGCTGCTTCCCTAGCTGCCAGGAGCCCAGCGCGGGGGACCAGAGCGAGAGTCGCGGCCGCCCCCTCCCGCCGCGCCCCATTGTGTGAGCGGCCGGCGCAGGGCGGAGGCTGGTGCCGGCCCCCCGCGGCTCCCCGCTCCAAAGGGGGCAGGGCTGGAGCCTGAGGAGCCGCCCGCGGGCTCCTGCGTCTAGACTGTGCTGTGGGCGCGGGTGAGGTTGGACTGCCTCGGCTCCTGCGGGACTGAGCGGCCTCACCCGCGTCCCCGGGGCGCCGGGTGGTTAGGTTGGGAACCTTTCAGTGGCGCAGGTCCACGGCCCAGCCCGGCGGGTGTGTGGTCAGAGCCTGTCACAGCTCCGCTGGACCGTACTCCAGCAGTCGTTACGAGCTATTTGGGGAAACGGGTTTTTGTGACTCAGCGCGGTGAGCGCTATTTATAGGTAGATGCGTTAAGAGTAGAGAAACAAGACTTCCTCGGATCCTTCTGCCCAGTACTGCAAAGAGCTCCATTTGGAGGCGATAATTACAAGACTTAACTTTTGAAGAAAAGCTTTGGTTGTTATAACCTATTCTGTAAGACTTAAGTTTCAACAGCAGAGTAGTTAGAATGCAGTTTGAAAATAGGATCTTTTTTCAGGGTAGTTGGGAGAACAGACCATAGGCTGCCTTTTAGAGTAGTAGTTCCTGAGCCAGGAGCATTTATTCGTGGGAAGACCCAGCACTTCTACTAAATCGCAGAATATCAAGACCTGAGTTGTTTATTAATTACAGAATTTATTAAATGCAACAGCCGTGTGGTGGCAGGGCATAAAGTAAAGGAAAACTGGATGATAACAGAACTTTCTACACAGTGTTTTATAACAGGAAGGTATTGCGGCGTTTAGCATCAAGAATCTGATGGGATTATAAATCACATGTTTACCACTCAATTTTTCTTCCCAAGAAAGTGCTACAAAAACTTGTGTTGCAGCCTGCGGTTCATTAGCAATGTATAAATGCACACTTTTAAGTCATTGCATGTTTTAGGGTTTTATTTTAATTATCCCCTCGCCCCACCCATTTGGAAATCTAAACTGTGAATGCTAAGGAGCAATTGCAAGGTTGGACGCAGGGAAACAAGGGTGTACACCAGGCTTAGCTTGCACAACTTTTGCAAAGTAGACTGACATGTTTTTTCAAAGAAAGGTAGATCCTTGGCTGGCCGAAGTCAGGCCCGATGAAAAGACAAGACATCCAAACCCCAGCAAACAAAGCAGAATGTATTTAGGCCTGAACACAAAAACTACAGTTTAGATAAGTGGGTGCACCACGAGGGGATTGAAGATGGGATGTAAAAACAACCTGTGATCTAAGAATTAGTTGGGACAACTAGAAACAGTGGAGGATAGAAAGTGACCACTCCAGTGAGTGAAATGGGAAAACTGGCTGTCTGGAGCAAGGGCAATAGTGGACTAGGAAGGAACAGGACTCTGTCAAGGAAGTGGAACTCTGCTTTGTCCCTTTGCAATTTAAGGTATCAGAACAGGGGAGTTTGAAGTTTGCCTCTCTGGATTTCAAATACAGATGATAGCTAAAACCAGGGAAAGGCTAAGATGGACCAAGAAAGGGTGTCAACTGAGAAGAGGTCTGAGAAGGGGAGCAGGAGGAACCTGGGAAGGACAGTGATGAGTGATTAAAAACAGTGGTATCCTTAGCATGTAGGTAGGTCTGCTTCCTTGATAATGAATGGGAGCATTTTGCTGTCTTGGTTCCTTTGTAAGACAAAAAGCTGTGCAGTGGGGGGGGGCATACTTTTCCAAAGATGTGAATTTAGAAGGACAATGAGGGGAGAATTAAATCTTCCTTTTACCTTCCTCCTTTCTGAAATTAAGACTACTTAGGGGGAAAAAAGATAAGGAGAAATGTACAAAAGCAAACTTCTTTCCCCTGCTTAGCTCCTAAGCCTCCAAGGAAAACATTTATGATAGACTGTGTCTCCATGATGTTTTCTGTTCTGTGGCACTTCGAAAACACAAGTACTAGAGCTGCTAAGAAGGTTGTCTAGCTATGGAAACAAAAGTGGCAGGAAAAAGTTTTCTTTTATGTCCTTTATCTCCTTCCTGTCTGTTATAGTTAACCTGAGCTAGAGATTTATTGGATACCAGGACTCATGTAACAACAAACCATCCCAAAATTTAGTGGCTTAAAACAGTATTACTTTGCTCATAAATATGCAATGTGGACATGGCTCAGCAGGGACAATTTGTTTCTCATCTACGTGGTGTCAGCTGAGGCAGCCCAAAGGCTGGGGGCTGGCATCTGCAGGCTTGTCCAACTTGCTTGGTTAGTGATTAATACTTACTGATGGCTGGGACTTGAATTGGGCTATTAGCCAGAACACCTATGCATGGCATGTGTATGTGACCTGGGCTTCCTCAGACAGGGTGGCTTTGTTCCAAGGGTCCCAAGACTGGGAGCCACGTGGAAGCTTATGACCTAGCTGAAGAAGTTGCACCATATCTTATCACAATCTTATTTCTTAGAAACAAATTACTAAGACCATATGTATCTTAGGGGAAATCGAGCTCTTAATGGGAGTGTCAAAAATATGCAGCATGTTTAAAATCACACAACTTCAGATAGGTTTCTAAACATTTTTATTGTCCATTAAATATGTGTAAGCCTAAGAAACCAAATGAATATCCTCTTTCTAAAATTAGAATAACATATAAAAACTCAAACATTTAAATGTTTCAGCAGGGCTAGTCCTGAGCCAATTTCAGCAGGCAGTTTGTTTCATAATCTCCCCAACTTTCTTTGCCTTTGTGACTATTGATTCTCCACAGGTGGGGCCTTCTGTATATATACACACACATCTTTCCCTCAAGCTAGCGAGGATTTACACAGTGGCTAAACTGCTAGGGCAATAATCTGGTCCTAAAAACTTTTTTCTTTTCTACCTCACTGAGTCATTAGCAAGGCCATAATGTCCATCTTTCTCAGAGTTAAAAGGCAAAGTGCTAAGAGATTATCCCAGTAAGTAATTTATAATACATAATTAAAACAGAATGACACTTCTAAAAATTCTTGACATCTACATTTTTAGATGTCAGGATATTGACCTTTTTATCCTTGTTTACTCATCAGATTTAGTAATTCCAAAGGGAAGATTGAGATTTTGTTAGAATTTTTGTTGTTTCCATGAAAGTTTGTTTTAACATTTGATTATTACAGTAAAAAAAAGACATATCTCCCACTTCTACAGTGCATGCACCATTATTAATTTCTTTAAAACCAGCATACAGATGTTGGTTTGTAAAAGGGCTTAAGAACTATCTAAGGAGCCAGGTGTGGTAGCACACCCCTGTAATCCCAGTACTCTAGAGACTGCATCATGAGGATCACAAATTCAAGGCCAGGCTAGGCTACATAGTGAGTTGTAGGCCAGCCTAAACTACATAGCAAGACCTTGTCTCAAAAAATCAAAAACAAAAATCTAAGGAATGAAAATACTACTTTTGAGTAATCAAGTTTAACTTTTTCTTATACTCTAGTATTTTAAACTCTCATTGAGCTTACTTTAATTTATACATGTTTGATGTTCTCTTAAACTAAATGTACTTCCTTCATAACTTAGAGACAGAAATAGTGCTTAGGCCATTTTAATAATTTATGCTGTCTCATATACTTGGTAATTTTGCATAATTTATGAGTGAAAAATCACTGTAAATTCATACTTGTTTTTAAAAAGTACTGTAATCCAGATAATGAACAAATATGTATTTATGAATCCTTTTTTATGTTTACTTAGTGATTTTTTAAGGTACCTTATTAAAAAATGTAAAGTGAAGTAGATCTGCTTTTAAACTTTCTTATACAGCAGTGATTTTTAAAAAATGACACAGCATTTCTGTGTGTGTGTGTGTGTGTGTGTGTGTGTGTGTGTGTGTTACTAGGGGTTGAACCAAGGGCTTCGCTCACTAGGCCAGTGCTCTGCCACTGAGGTACATCTCCAGCCCAACACAGCATTTCTGTTCACTAGTAGACTTTATTATCAGGCCCCAAACTGTTCTTTCTTCTCTGTGACTTCACAGCTACCATGGAGGCTGCCCAAAGGAGCTTAAGTAAACACTTCTAAATTACGTAATGCGGTCCTAGAGGAACCACTTCTAGCAGTTTTACAAATACTATTTTTCCATATGCCGGAATGCTCATTACCTTATCTAGGGAATGACTTCACACTAAGTATGACATGAAAGAATATTGGAAGTGGACCAGTCTGTCGCTAGACATCTGAAATGAAGGCAGGGGTGAAGAAATAATTTCAAAGTAGATACCTAGTGAATTTTTTAATCTTATAAACTAAGCATTTAGAAAGTACTATAGTAAAACTGGAACATGAAGAAATAATTTTAAGTATGATATTGCTAGCTAATAGTAAAAAGGGCTCTGTCTGCTAATATATTAACTAAGTACAGTCTTAATTTTTATTAAGTAAAATAATTTGGACCCCTAATGTTATTTTTCTTCACCATCCTGTTAAGTTCAAAATACAGTTCACTTTTATTTTTTATTTTTTATTTTTTTTTGGTTTTGGTTTTTCTCCGGCACCGGGAACCAAACTCACGACCTTGCACTTGCTAGGCAGGCGCTTTTGCCGCTGAGCTAAATCCCCAGCCCCTACAGTTCACTTTTAAAAGAAATAGTGCCAGACGCCAGCTGTGGTGGGTACATACCTATAATCCCAGCACTTGGCAGGCTGAGAAGAAGGATCACTGGTCAAAACCCTGAACCCCTCCAAGAAAGTACAAAGTCAAAGAGATCTTCAACATCTGGGAAAGACTTTATGTTAAGCATCAAAGAAAAATAATGTTAACTCGAGGTAGTAAAGTTATTAATATGAATATATGAGCAAAAGTTCATGGTGGAATTTATAGGAAGAGGAGCTAAAGGAATTGATGAATCTTTAGGAAAAAAATTTTTGCCACAAGTGATCTTAGTTTCTAAAGTACTGAAAGTTTTAAAAATTAAGACTTTAGAGACTTGTATCTGTATTTCAAACTTAGAAATGCCACAGCCTATGAAAAATATATTTTATTGGTTATGTCATTATTTTACAAAGTTAAGTTTTAATGTTTATTTCTGTTCCATTATTTTCAATCTGTTGGTTATTTGGTCTTGATCTATATTTTAAAATACAGTGGTCACATGTTTTAGTCTCCTATATCCTACTTATTCATCACTTTGGCATCTTATCTGCTCGTTTTTCCTGCACCAACTAACAGATGCTGTATTTGCCTTTATTTATTCTTGAATGATACTTACTTAGATAGGTTTTGGGTCATGTTGGCTTTGTTGTAAAACTATGCAGATTTTTTTGTTGTTGTTTTCTGGCTTTGAATTTGCTTAGAGGATGTGTAGGCCATATGATTTCTTCCTCCTTATAATTCTGTTTTCTGCATGGTCTTGGAAAGTTCTTTCTTTACAGTAAATAGCTTAACCAAGGATATGCCACAGTATTGAAAACTATATGTCCATTTTTCTTTAAACATTTTATTCCATTCTTTATTTTGTGAAAATTCTCTACTGTTATAACTTTGATGCTTTTTCTGAATCATTTGTTGCATTATTTACTCAGGGAGATGAATCAGTCTGTATTATGTCATCTTTGTCTCACTTCCATATTATCTTTGCAATTACTTTAGTCCATTTTTCTTCTGCATTCACTGCAATTTGTTAATTTGCACTTAAGAGACTATCCTTTTTGAAGTACAAAATAATAGTTTACAAAAGTGCACCATATGAACTAAGGGGACATTTTTTAATATACTCTAGCATTAAACTGGTGAGAGAGTTGCTAACTGACAGATTCAAGGAAGTTGGTGACTTATGGAAGTATCCCTTGTCTAACCATGTCCATCACCGTCATTTACTAAGATTCTGAAGGCCTGCTATGTCAAAGCAGATAGCAAACTATATTAAACCACTATAATTTAACAAGTTAATAGAGTATGTATCAGTAAGTTCTTTCCTTGAAATTCTATTATTTGGATTTAAGTAATAACAAATTTTTCCCCTGTTCAACAATATATGTACACATAGATGTATATATTTATATTCATGTGATAATGAAAATAGTGGGACATAAATACATATATGAAAAATATTGGTGTCTTGGTTACTTTGCTTATTCCTGAGACAAAATACCTGACATCCAAAATTCAGGGAGGAAAGGTTTATTTAGCTCACACTTTATAGAGATTTCAGGCCATAATCCACTGGCTCCAAGGCAGAGGGGCTCCATGGCAAAATGGCAACAGTTCATGGCTGCAGAAGATACAAAAGCAACAAAACAAAAAAGGAATCTTTTCCTGCCTCATATTATATGCAGGCTACCTAGCCTATGGTGGGTGTAGCACTCACACCTCTAATCCCAGCACTAGACAATGAACTAGTCACAAACTCTAGATTCATCCACCTTCAAAAAGCCACACCCCATGACTGCATGAGGCTTTGAGGGGACATTCAGACACAAACCATAGCAGTTAGTTTTCTTTTTCTGGTTATAAAAGTAGTACACGGTAAATTTGGAAAATATGTTAAGCTATTTTTAAAAGAACAACAGGAAAAAGTAACTAACAGTTCATTTATTTAGAGGCAACTTACTACTGATGTACTTTTGTGCAGTTAAACTGATAAAGTTTAAACTGTTTGCTTGTATAGTAGTACTCTGGTTCATGAACTTAATTTGCTGTATGATTTTGGAAAGATAGCCATGTTTGTGTGGGAAAGATGGCTGGAGTAATGTTTGTTACTGCATGCAGAGTTTGCAAACAAAACCAAAATTTTGCCAAACACTTCTGTATCTGAACCCAACTGTTTGCAAACAAAAGCATTCATGAACCGAGGTACCACTATACATACTGTCCTTTTTACATAAAAATATTCAAAATTATTTTCAATGGCTTCATAGTGTTCCCAAATAAAATACTATTTTAACTTTCCTACAATAGTTGTATGAGCTTTTCTATTTATAAATCTGTTTTAGCATTACAGATTATTCCATAGATTTAAGATACATTTCTAAAGATTAGGCTTCTTCCTCTCATTAAAAAAAATGGCTGTAAAAATTGTTGCACCACTAGGGATCAAATCCAGGGCCTTAGGTATGCTAGGCAAGCTCTCTACCACTGAACCAGATTGGCGGTTTTTTTAAGAGAAAAAAAAATAAAAACAGTGACACAGAATTTCAAAGCAAGATAATAGGAGATTAACAGTTGTTAATATATTGGGTATTATCTTCAAAGCAGCTGCTCAGATTACAAGATATAGGCATGTATAATTGACCAAACAGTGTAAGCTCAAACTGTTTTCAATGAACTAAAAGAAATCAGCAGTATAACTATCTTATCTATCTTTTGTGTGCATATATATGTATATTTTTTTCTATTCCCTTCTTTTCTCCTTTCATCCATCCCAGTTGTTCTTTCCTTTTGAGCAGTTTCTTTCCCTGTCACAGTATCTACTGTAGACTTTGGATCTGTCTTGCTTACTTTTCTCTCGCTGCTGGGACAAAATACCTGATGCCCCAAATTAAGGAAGGAAAGGTTTATTTAGCTTGCAGTTTATGGAGGTTTCAGTCCATAAGCAGTTTGCTCCAAGGCAGGATGGCATGTCACAGGGGCGAACCAACTGTTTAAGGCAGCAGAAGACAGCAAAAACAAGGAGAGCAAAAGAGGGGAGAACAAGCCTCTTTTCCTTCATTATATTGTATGCTACACCCACCCAAGGCAGTTGTAGCACTCACACCGTGTCTGTGCTTGTCTTTTGCACAGGTTCAGGATGTTTACAAAGTGAGGACCCTGGCCCCCGCTGAGTTAGATAAGCTTATAAACTTCTCAAGTTGACACAATGTATCAACCATAACTGTAACTTATTTACTTTTTCAGTTCCTTACACTATGGAGACAAAACAATGTTTACACATTTCATTTATTTCACTTATGAGTATGGTCTCTAGTTGCATCTATTTACCTATAAAAGCCTCAAGTCTATCCAGCTTTATACCTGAG
This sequence comes from Chinchilla lanigera, assembly GCF_000276665.1. Taxonomy (NCBI): domain Eukaryota; kingdom Metazoa; phylum Chordata; class Mammalia; order Rodentia; family Chinchillidae; genus Chinchilla; species Chinchilla lanigera. The sequence continues at coordinate 3,481,135 of NW_004955431.1, read as the reverse complement.
TATTACCCCATTATATAAAAATACCACATCTTTTTTATTCATTCCTCAGTTGATGGGCAATTGGGTTGTTTTTCAGATTTAGCTATGACAAATTGTGCTGCTGTAAACATGGGTGCACATATATAACTGTAGTATCATGTTTTTAATTCTTCTGGGGAAATACTCAGAAGGGAAGTAGCTGGGTGGAATGGGACCTCTAAATCCTAGTTTTTTAAGGAGTCACCACACTAATTTCCATGATGGCTGTGCCAGTCTACACTCCCACCAACAGTGGGAGAAGGGTTCCTTTTTCCCCACAGCCCCACCAGCATTTGTTATTGGTTGATTTCTTGATGACAGCCATTCTTTCTGGGGTGAGATGGAATCTGTGTTGTTTAATTTGCGTTCCTTGACTAACTAATGCTGTTGAACATTTTTTCATATATTTATTTGCCATTTGTATTTCTTCATCTGAGAAATGTGTATTCATTTTAGATGCCCATTGGTGGACTGGGTCTTTGAATTTGGCGGGGGGGGGGGCTGATTTTTCTCAGTTCTTTATATGTTCTAGATAGAAGTCTTTTGTCTGAGGGACAGTTGGCTAAAATTTTTATCCCACTGTATAGGTTTTCTTTTCACTCTGTTGGTGATTTCTTTTGATGTATAAAAACTTTTTAATAAGATGTGATCCCAGTTATTGATTCTTTGAAGAACTTCCCCAGCAGTTTGATTTTTGTTCATGAACTGTCTACCTAACACTATGTCTTCAAGATTTCCACCTACTTTCTCTTCCAGTAGATTTAGTGATTCCATTTTAATATTTAGATCTTTGATCCATTTTGACTTTAGTGCACGGTAATAGACATGAGTCTAGTTTTAGTTTTCAACATGTGGAAAGCCAGTTTTTCTAGCACCATTTATTATTAAAGAGGCTATCTTTTCTTCCAGTGAACATGTTTGGCCCCTTTGTCAAAGATAAGGTGACTGAGTGTGTTTGTAGTTGTTTCTACATTTTCTAATCTGTTCCAATGATCCTCAGGTTTGTTTTTTTCTTGCCAGTACCATACTGATTTCACAGTAGCTTGGTAGTATAATTTCACGTCAGGGATTGTGATGCCTCTTGCCTTGCCTTCGTTGCCCAGGATTGCCTTTGCTATCCTAGGTCTCTTTTGTTTCCAAATGAATTTTAGGAATGTTTTCTGTAGTTCTGTGAGGTATGGTAATGGTATTTTGATCGGAATTGCATTAAATGTGTATAACAATTTTGGGAGTGTGGCTATTTTCACAATGTTGGTTCTTCCTATCCATGAGTAAGGGATATCTTTCCATTTTCTGATGTCCTATTTGATCTTTTTTTCAGAGTGCTATAATTTTCAATGTATAGATCTTTTATTTACTTTGTGAGATTGATTCCTAAGTATTTCATTTTTTTTGGATACTATTGTGTGTTTTTGGCTTTTTTGTACCAAGAATAGAATTCAGGACCTTGCACTTGCCAGGCAGGCACAGTGCCACTCAGCTATATCCCTGGCCCTTGGATACTATTGTGAAGGGTGTGGCTTCCCCAATTTCTCGCTCAGTCAGTTTGTTTGTGTACCAGAATGCTATTGATTTTTGAGTGTTGATTTTGTATCTAACTATGCTGTTGAATTTGATTATCAATTCTAGAAGTCTTTTGGTGGAGTTTTTAGGGTTTTCTATGTAGAGTATAATATCAACTGTGAATAAGAACTTCTTCTTTTTCTATCCTACTCCTTTTATTTCTCTCTCGTCTAATTGCTCTGGCAAATGTTTCCAGAACAATATTGAAAAGGAGTGGTGAAAGTGGACATCCTTGTCTTGTTCCTGATTTTAGATTGAACGCTTTTTTTGTCCATTTAGTATTATGTTGGCTGTTGGTTTGTGTGTCCTTTCAGTGCAGTATTAGTTGTTCATTTGTGCTTGTTCTGTTTTGCTGATGGCTTTTATCAGATTGAGGTGAAGAACATCTATTCTCATTTTCTGTAAGGGATTTATCATGAATGAGTGTTGGATTTTATCAAAAGCTTTTACTGCATCTATTGAGATGATCATGTGATTTTTGTCTTTGGCTCAGTTGATATGGTATATTACATTTATTGATTTGTGCATGTTGATGATTTGTTGTATTCTGTTTGCTAGTATCTTATTGAGGATTTTTATATCTACTTTTCAGTAGGGAGATTGGACTGTAGTTCTTTTTGGTTGGGTCATTCTCTGGTTTTGGTATCAGGGTAATCAATACTTGCCTCTAGGAATGAGTTAGGGAGAATTGTTTCCCTTTTATTTTCATTAAAGAGTTTGAGGAGTATTGGCATTAAATCATCTCTAAATTTCTTGTAGAATTCAGCAGTGAATCCATCAGGACCTGGGATTTTTCTTTGTTGGTAAGTTTTTTTTTTATTACATTTTCAATTTTGTTGGCTGATATTGAGTTATTCAGGATTTTTATGTCTTCTTGATTCAACTTTGGTAATTCATATGTTTTTAGGAATCTGTCTATTTCTTCTGTGTTTTCTATTCTATGTGAGTAAAAATTTTTGAAGTGGGTATTGATTATCTTCTGAATTTCTGCAGGATCTGTAGTGATGTCACCCTTTTCATTCCTTATTGCATGAATTTGACTTCCTTTTTTGATAAGGTTAGCTAGGGGTTTATCAATTTTATTTATTCTTTCAAAGAACCAACTCTTCATTAATTTTTGTATTGTTTTCTTGGTCTCAATTGCATTAATTTCTGTTCCAGTCTTTATAATTTTCCCCCTTATATTGACTTTGGGCTTGACTTGCTCTTGTTTTTCTAGAAGCTTGAGGTGCAGCATTAGGTTGTTTATTTGTGCTCATTCTGTATTCCTGATGTGAGAATTTTCTGCTGTAAATTTCCCTCTTAGGACTACTTTCATTGCATCCCACAGATTCTGGTAAGTTCTATTTGCATTTTCCTTTGATTGTAGATATTGTTTAATTTCTTTAATTTCATCTGTGACCCGTTGGTTGTTCAGAGGATGCTATTTAATTTCCATGTGTTTATGGTGTTTTATGGTTTCTTTTGCCATTAATTTCCATTTTTATTGCACTATGGTTCAAATAATATGCATGGGATAATTTCAGTTTCTTTGCATTTACTTAAGCATGTTCGGTGGACTACTATATGGTCTATTTTAGAGAACATCCCATGTGCAGCTGAGAATAATATGTATTCTGATGATGTTGGGTGGAACACTCTGTAAACATCTACTAAATCCATTTGTTCACAGGTTTGCTTCAGTTGGTTTTTGTTTTGGGGTTTTTTTTGCTGATTTTTTTGTCTAGTTGGTCTTATCTCTTTGTGACAGTGAGGCATTAAGGTCTCTCATTACAATTGTGTTATAGCTTATTTTTCACGTCTATTAATATTTGTCTTATATAGTTGGGTGCTTCTGTCCTTCATGCATATATATTTAATTTGTTATCTCTTCCCTTTAATTTTTCCCCTAGCAAGTATGTAGTGACCTTATCTCTTTTGATCATTCTTGAAGTTCACATTGCCTTCATGTGTTCACATTGTCAAACAGAATAGCTGCCCCTGCTTTTTTCTGGGCTCCTGTTGCTTGGAAGATTGTTTTCCATCCTTTGACTTTTACTCTGTGAATTTCATTTTGAGTTAAATGTGTTTTTTGTTTTCAGCATATTGCTGGATTTTGTTTCTTGATCCATTCTGCCAGTCTGTTTCTTTTCATTGGTGAATTGAGGCCATTTACCTTGACCATAATTATTGATATGTATTGGCTTGTCTTTGTCATGTTATTTTTCTGCTGTTGGCTCCCACTTTTTCCCTTCTTTTAATTGCTTGCCTTTCCTGGTGGTTTCTTTCTATTGTTGTTCATGGAATTGTGGTCATTTTTGTCTCTGTCTACAATATCTTCCAGTATCCTTTGTAGGATTGGTTTGGTGGTCATGAGTTTCTTCAGTTGTTCTTTGTCATGGAAGTATCTTATTTCTCCATTAATTTTGAAAGGTAGTTTTTCAGAGTACATCAATCTGGGTTGGAAGTTGTTTTCTTTTAGGTCTTGAAATACTTCACTCAAAGCTCTTCGTGACTTGAGGGTTTGTGTTGTGAAATCTGCTGTTATTCAAATGGGTTTTCCTTTATAGGTGATCTGTTTCTTTTCTCTAACAGCTTTTAATATTCTGTTCTTGTGCTGAATTTCTGGGCAGATCCCCAGATTTGTTTTTAATATGTAAACTTCCAATAAAAAATCTGCTTTTAAAACATGTTTTGGTGAAGTTCAAAATTCACCTAAAGAGTGTAAGTTTAAATGTATACTTATTTCCACCTAATCTTTTTTATCACCATCTCTTTTCCCATTTCCAAAAATGCTCACCAAACAGTTTTACTTCCCAACTTACATATGTAATTCACTAATTCATGGAAGATACTGACAAGTGAATAAATCAATAAAAGTTATAGTTTCATTACTCAGTGTTATTTAAATGAAAGAAGTAATTTGGGCACACTTGAAGCAGTGATGATAAGTGTTACCAAGTGTAAGGCCTGCAGGGGAAATTTAGCAAGACATCGTCTCAAAATAACATATAAAGAGTTTGGCAATGTAACTCCTTGTTAGAGTACTTATGAGACCTTGGGTTCAATCCCCAGTACTGCACAAATTTGTTAAATAATTTTTAGGAAATACAAATGATCTCTACAAATCTTTTCTGACACTGATCATCATTTAGTTGTGCATAGTATACTCCCCATTCACCAAAAAAAAAAAAAAAAAAAAAGGATAGGAACTTATTCTATATCAACATCAGATAAAACATATTGTAGCAGAAAATAAGATATGCCAAGTTTTTGGAGTAAATAAACCTATATAATGAGTAGAAATCCTGAATTGAGACTTTAGATGAGACTGTTACCTTTCTAGATGTTAGAATCTAGATTCTATAGAGTATCAATGCAAAACCATTACAAAATTAAAATCCTTCCAGCTTTAGAATGCACTACATATCTTTCTTTAAAATGTTTCTTCTATTATGCTTTTATGGAAATCCTGTATTCCTGTCAACCAATCCTTTATTCCTGATTCAATCTTAGTCCTTCCAGTTTAGGTCTGCTTCCTGTACAGTGCTGTTTCTTTCCTTATCCCTAGTATAAGTATTTGAAACTGCATCTATCTGATTCCCGAAGTCTGTATTCATAAACTCTGAATGTGCTTCTGACCACTTTAGTTTCAGCTTTATTTTAGCTGTATAATCCCCATCCCTTCCCCCTTTTTGTATTGGACTTACATAACTTATCTTTAAGTTTTGCAATATGTCATGGTTTAGTTGGGAGAAATATGTAGAAAAGCAGCTAATTTTTCCATTTGAGTTGAGATTTTTCAACTGGTTCCCAAAGAAGCATCACACAATTAAGTACCTAAAAAAAAAAAAAAAAGAAAAGAAAAATGCAGGCGTTATTAATAGAGCTGCAGGCTTAGGGGTGATCATTTGGGAGGGAGTATAATCCACTATATTTGCAAATTTGAAACCAAGAGCATGAATAACTTCTGTTGAAGCTTAACTCAGAAAATTATTCCTTGAATGCTTTTCATTTTAAATATAGATAAACATGTACAAATAATTTGACTGTACATTCAGTTTCATCTTTTTTTTTTTCAGCCCTAGGGATGGAACCCAGGGTCTCTTGATTGCTAGGAAGCACTTTACCACTCAGTTACATCCCCAGCCCTGGCTATTCTTTCAAAAAGTTTTAAGAAGTGCTGACTAACTAGTATTCTGTAGCATGAAAAACTAATGCATTCATTTAGCATATGCAAAATTAAAGATTGTATCAAATCTCAAGATGTAAAAATAAAGAGAAGCTTCTATCCTTTTCAATACATTACACGCCCTTTCAGAAATTCTGAAAACAAATACCTCTTTCCAGCTTTTTCAATGCCATAAAGACCTCAGTATAAAATGAGGGTCAAGGAAAATATTCTGTTACACTGTCATTCTGAAAACTGCCAAACTCAACATTTTTGGTCTGGTTTTGATGCTCTAAAATAACATGTGAATATACAGATACTATACTGTTACTTTACCCATGTAGGCATTCTTTTCTTTCCAAGTAAAGTTTTATCATTGTAAATAACAATAACAACCGGGTGTGGTGGCATACACTGTTACTCTAGCATTCAGGAAGCTAAGGCAGGAGGATCACTGTGTGTTTGAGGACAGCTTGGGACACATAGTGAGTTTAAGACTAGGGAGCCTCAATTATGCATGGAGACCCTATATCAAAAAAACCCAACCAAATAAATAAATACGATTTTTAAGAGAAATACTAGTAATCAGAAAGGTATGGACACCCTCTGTACAAGCAACCAATGTTAACATTCTTGTATGGTTCCTTCCTGCATTTAAACTACACAGTCACTGAATACAGTCATACATCACTTAAGTACAGGAATACAATATAATTTTATGGGACCACTATCATATATGTGGTCCACTGTTGACAAAAATGTCATTATGTGGCACACAACTGCATATAGTTTTATATGCTATTTGTGTTCATAATGATCATTTTTCATATTGCTGATATTTTTACAAACATGTTTTTAATATTTACATAGCATTCTGGCATATGGCTATACCAAAATGTATCCATCCCTTCATTTCAGATATTTAGATTGTTCACCAGTTGATGCAGTTATATAAGGACATTTTAGAATCCATACTCATCTACTAGTACTCAAAACACTATTGTTTGTCTGATCTTCTATCATGTTCCTTTTGTAGAACAAAATGGTTATTGTGATTCCTTCTTCTCAGTGCTTTTGAGCATGGCTTTTTCTCAATATAAAACCTTCACTTCGAGCATGTCCTTTCTCCTTTCTAAAACAGTATCATCCTTGAATGAAGTCCATATTTCTATAGATCTGCAGTAAAAGAGTGTAAATTAAAGCCAGTTCTTTGCCTGTATTAAGTCTGGATAATGTAGATTTTAGCTTTAAAAACAGATTGAAACCTATGGGACTAAAACTTCATTGGCAGACATACAGGTAAAGAAAGAATCCTGTTAGCACACCAGAAAATGTGATCTTGGAAGGAAAGAAAGAAGATGGAGTTAACTATCACTTGTAATTTTGCCACATCCTGAACTTCTTGTAGTATGAATTGTTATTACATTGAAACATTAGAGGATATAAGTACAAAATTAGGAAGATTAAAACTTAAGGTTTTAACTGGCAAATTCAGTGAAAAACTACATAATCTAGTCTCTAGTTGAGGTTTTGACTTTACTTGTAATATCCATGTTAGGTTAATAGTGACCAAATTCTGCATTAGCTTTGATTCCCCTCCAGAAAAAGTATAGATGTATCAGCACTATTTTTGAAATTAGAAAAATCCTGGGCTAAAAAAATTGTTTTTAATTTAATAGCTTTTGAGAAATCTGTAAAACCTCACTTGTGCCTATTCACCAGTGTGACCTTATGAGTTGTTTTTTAAAACTTCAAATTACTATCAAGGAACTGTAGAATCTATTTGGTATCTGAAGAAACACTCATGTTAAAAATTTTATTTCTATTAGTGGCTCTCAATATTGGATAAAATTTTAGTGATTTTAATCCAACTCTCATCTTATAAATGAGGAAAGCGGTTCCCAGATAAATTTAGGAAAGCATCTTTAGCATTCAGCAGTAAGTTTGTTTCTAGAGGTGTTACAGGTTCCTAACACCCCAGTTGTCAGAAGAATATGTAACCATCAGTGTTCAAAAAATCCAAGAAAGTGATCTGATTTGGATTCTAAATATACATTTCCTCTTATGGTTCCTAATGGATGATTCATTTTACCTTTCTCCATTACAGCAGACACAAAAGGAAGTGTCTACACCAGTAATGGTGAACCTATGGCATGTTTGTTGCAGCGGGCTGTTTGTTATCATTGAAAACTCTAAGAGCTTTGCTATCACTAATTGGTGCTCATCTGCCATAAAATTCATGAGAAAGCTGGAGTGAGTTTCACAAGCCACAGTGTTGTACCATTCCTGGGGGGAACATTTACAAATACCCCAATGAGTACATCCCTGTGGCCTCTCAATTGTGCTTCAAGAAATTCATTTGCATACATTACAATATAAATAGTGCCTCCTACAATTGTGTATCAGAGGGACATCCGTATGTTTTATGTATTGAATTTAGGAAGGCTAATTGCCATAACAGATCAACCCAAAAAAGAAAAAAGGCTCAGGGCCGGGGAGATACCTCAGTAGCATAGCACCTGCCTGGTGAGCACAAGGTCCTGAGTTTGATTCCTGGTACCAAAAAAAAAAAAAAAAGAAAAAAGGCTCAAATTTGTTTCTGGCTAAAGTAAAACAAGTAGTTTCTCTGTGTGGAGATCTCTGTTTGTAAATACAATGGAGAGTTTTTAGGGGAAGTAGCTCAAAGTAGTGCATATCATTCTCATTCTATCGACTATAATTCAGTCACACTCACAGCTAACTAAAATGGATGCTAACAAGTGAAGCTTGTCAGAAAGTGAGAACAAGCCAGGTGTGGTGGCACAAATCTGTAATTCCAGCACTCTGGAAGGCTGAGGCAGGAGGATCACAAGTTTAGGCCCAGCCAGGGCAATTTAAGGAAACCCAGTCTCACAGTAAAAAAAATAAAAAAAAAAAAAAAGAGGCTGGGGATGTAGCTTAGTACAAAGACCCTGGTTCAGTCCCCAGTACTATAAAAAAAAAGAAAAAAAAAGTCATTACTTGCTTGAGTATTCTGTACCACCACCATGCAACAAATTTTGAAGTGGTTACCAAAAAATTCCTGAACTATCTTCTGTGACTAAGTTTTCAATAAAGTACTTCTGAAAGCATAAACAAGTATTCTATATAAATGTCAGGGGGAAAAAACCTCAAATCTATAGTTTGATGCTTTTCTTTGCCTGTATTTTCATATTAATATTTGTGTATGACTTTATATATACTTATGGCTAAATGAAGACAAACAGTAATACTACTTGATCAAGGTTTTTTTTGACAGTGTAATACTTCAGGACATGGTGAAAATATGAGAAATAGCTTAAATATGCTATACTGTCATGGTGGAGAGAAAAATAGCTGAGAAACTGCTGTTAATTTGGCATCACTAGAAACAGCTTCTTTTGGTTTTTCCAACTTTACTGTTGCCAGAAGACAATGTAAGTGGTGAAAGAGGTCAGAGTGAAAGGCTCTTAGTTTAAGTATTTGAAAATTATAGAAAACATGATTACCCTTTGTATGGTCTTATTCTGACACTTCAGCAATTCCTTGAACGTGTCTACACAAATTGGTGCTCATGCACAATAAAATCCCTGGGCAAGTTGGAATCTGTTTGGCAAACCATAGTGTTGTACCACTGCTGGAAAGAACATTTACAATGATTTCTTAATGAAACAACTGACTAATACTTAAGTACTGCAAAAATCCAGGATAATCTCTACTTCTCTTCGGTGAAGAAGAAATGAAGGGTCCTTTTATAGTTAATTATTCCTATTTCCTACACTACACCATTCCCATAGAAATTTCTACAGAAACACCAGAAAAAGATTCAAAGTTGATCAGTCTAGAAACTGAGGAAATGAAATGAAGATCAGATGGCTATGTGTGATCTTTACAAGATACGTTATCAACTTCAGACAATCAATTACATACATACCACTTGGTTCTACATATGTAAAATTCTAAAAAATGCATAATAATCTGTAGTGACAAAAAACACAGTAGTCCCCTGGTGGGATGATTATAGAGGCAGAGGAAACTTTAAAGATGATGGATTTAATCAGTTCTACCCTTTCCAGTCTGAGTTCTCAAATTTCATTTTCTCACCTCATTGCACCAGTCATAAACTCTGATGTTAAATAAAAGTACAGAGAGCAGACATCTTTATATGGTTCCTGATCTTAGAGGGAACACATACAATCTCTCACCATTAGGTAAAATGTTATATGTAGATATTTTGTTCATGTCCTTTATGTGATTGAAAGTACCCTTCTATTCCTAGCTGGCTGGGTTTTTTTTTTGTTTTTTTTTTCCCACTCAGAAATATAGGAGTTAGCATATTTGTATGTCTATTGAGATGGTCATATTTTCTAGTTAAATATGGTGAACTTACATTGTTGCTTTTTAAAAAAAAAGTTAAATCAACCATATATTCCTGGAAGAAACCTCATCCAGGAGTATTGTCTTTTTTATATATTATTGGATAACACATTACATTTTCTTTAGAATTATTACATCTGCATTCATGACGGAAATTGGCCTGTAGTGTTTTCTTATAATGTTTTTATGTGGTTTGGGTATTAGGCTAATACTGGCCTCAAAGAATAAATGGAGAATTAGTTCTTCCTCTTTAGTTTTCTGGACATTTGAATAATTGTTGTTTTATCTCTAAATGTTGAGAAGAATTCACCAGTATCTTAGCTATTATGTACTTCTTTTTTTAAGAGAGGAGGGAAAAAATACTGCCTATGGGTTACCTTGAGTGCTTTTGGCAATGCGTTACAAAATAAACACAGAAAAATTTGAGGCTTTCTGTCAAAGTATCAGCCTCGACTACTGTTTCTATGCTTTTATGAACCTTAAAATCATTGTTGCCTCCTCAAACATCTATAGATAGGAAAGTGAGCTCTAGAAAAGCAGATAATTAGGTTATCTATTTGTTGAGTGGACTTTTGTAGTTTATATTTTTCAAGGAACTTAACCTTTTCATCTAAGTTGTTGAATTTATTTGCTTAGTTTTTCTTATGTGTAGCCTTTGTATATCTGTACAACTTGTAATAGGTGACCTCTCTCATTCTGACAATGGTAATATGCATCTTCTCTCTCACTTTTCTTAAAGTTTTTACCAGTTACTAATCTCAGAGAACTAAGTTTTTGTTTCACTGATATTCTCAATTATTTTCTATTTCACTGATTTCTACTTTGACCTTTGTTACTTCCTTTTAAAGTCCTTCTTTAGAAGTATGTGATTTTATTTCTAAAAATTGGAGGGTTTCCCAAATAGCTGTTGTTATTGGTTTCTAATTTAATTCCATTTTGATCAGAGAAGCTACTCTGCATGATTTGAATTGTTTAAAATTTACTCAGACATGTTTTATGGCTTAGAACAGGGGTTGACAAACTTTTTCAATGAGAATTCTCCCTTCTATAAAGGTAAATATTTTAAACTTTGTGGGCCACAAAACAGTCTCTGCCATATACTTTCTTTCCCTTTTAAGAAATCTCTGAAAAACTGAAAAACCATTCTTAGGTGATAGGCTATATAAAAACAGGCTTGATAGGTCTTAAGGCCATAGTTTGCTGATTCTTAGTTTAGAGTATGGTCTATTTGAGTATATACTTTGCAGAGTATTTGGGTTCTATTATTCTAGTTTTCTAGAGGAATGTTCTAGAAAATTCAAATGAATACTATTAGTTTATAGTATTAGAAATTATTGAAAAAGGGGCATTAGAACCTCTGACTATAATTATAGATTTGTCAGGTCCTCGTAATTCTATTAGTTTTTGCTTCACGCAGTTTAAAATGCTATTATCTGTGATAGAAACATTAATGTTTCAGATTAATCTTCCTTATTAACTTGATGTTTTATTACTATGAAATGACCTTACCTCTGATAATAGTCTTTGCTCTGAAATCTGTTTCATTTTAAAATAGCCAGTTCTTTTTCTTTTGATTGATGCTAATACCAGTATGGTATATTTTTTTCCATCCTTTGCTCTTACTGTTTTTGGGTTTTGTATGTAAAGTGTGTTTCTTATTGACAGTATGTAGTTGGGTCTTGTTTTTTATCCAGCCTGATAATCTTTGCTTTTTAATAGTGTTTAAATCATTTACACTTAATATGATTATTGATATAATTAAAGTCTATCTGGCTATTTTGTTTATTTCAAATCTGTTCTTCATCCTTATTTCCATCTCTTCCATCTCATCTACTTTCTGTTAGGTTGAGTAACTTTTTATGACTCAATTTTATCTCCTTTGTTAAATTCTTTGCTGTAACTATTTTATAGTTTGATTGGTTGCTTCAGGATATATACAGCTTTAACCTATCAAAATCTCTCTTCAAGCACAATTACACTACATCACATCTGGCACAGCACCTTACAATATTATTCCTTCATTTCATCCCTCCTGTCCTTTAAGTTATTGTCAGATGCTTTACTTATGCATGCTGTAAACCCCACAGTTATCAGCTAAGTTCCATCCCAGTATTAAGAAATGGGGGTGGGAGGGTCCATTCTTTGTAAACTCCACAATATATTGTTATCATTTTTGTGTAAACAACTGCTTACCCAAGTAAACAGTAGAAAAAAACCTATAATATTTATCCATGTAGTTACTATTTCCAGGGCTCTGTACTCCTTTGTGTGGAGCTGTAAAGTTCCATCTGGCATCATTTTCTTTCTGCCTAAAAAACTTTTACCTTTTTTGCAGTATGGTCTGATGATGAAGAGTTAGTACCAGTTTTTATATGACTAAAAACATCTTTATTATGTCTGGTTTTTAATGATATTTTGCTGAGAATCCTGGGTTAACTTTTTTTTTCTTTCAGTACTTCAAATATGTTTCACTCTTTTCAGTTGCAGTGTTTCTGGTAAGAAACCTGTCTTACTTTGTATTCCTCTATAAAATGTATATTTTCTGACTGCTTTATAATAGTTTCTCTATCACTGGTTTTGAGAACTTTGATTATATGTGCCTTAATTTAGTTTTCTTCTGGTTGAACCTCTTGGATCTATGAGGTAATAGTTTTGAACAACTTTGAAATTTCTGGCCCTTGTTTTTTCAAATATCTCTTCTACCTCTGTCTCTTGTTCCTTGGTGACTCCAATTATATAGATATGAAGTCTTTGAAAGTGTTCCCACAGCTCACTGATTCTCTTATTTTTAAAACCTTTTTTATTTGTAAGTTTCTTTTTGTATGTCTTCAAGTTCAATAATCTTTTTCTTCTGCCATGTCTAATCTGCAAACAATTCCATTAAGTAAATTTTTCATCTCAAATATAATTTGAATCACAAGAATTATAACTTGGATTTTTAAAGAAAAAGTCTCCCATGTCTCTACTTTTAAAACATACAGAATAGTGTTATAATAATGTTTAATGTTCTATCTGCTAGTTCTAACATCTGTGTCAGTTTAATGTTACTTTCAAATAATTGATTATTTTCATTCTGAGTCATTTTCTGGTTTATGTGCTGGTAATCTTTAAGAATACATGAGACATTGTGAATTTTATCTTGTTGGCTGGTGGATATTCTGTTTCTATCAATATTTCTAGGTTTTGTTCTGGAATATAGTTAGGTTACTTGGAAAAGTTGATCTTTTAGGTTTTACTGTTATGATTTCTTAAGGAGTGCTCAATCTACAGCTCATTTAGGGAAGAATAATACAATAGCTAAATAATATTTTATAAGGAAATCTTTTAAATTTAGGATTTGCAACAGAAAGACTTATAAAATGACCTTGGCAACATATTTAATTGCCCTCCTATTAAAAAATGAATATTATATCAGAATATTCATTTTCATTAAAAATTACAAAGCACTCTGAATGAAAATATAAGAGTGAAAAACTGAAGACACTGAACATTACAAAACTTTGTGTGTGTATGTGTGTGAGTAAATGTGACTTTTGGTTAAGAACTAGACTATAACTGGATATACATCAGATTCTTCCATGTATTATGTTGTAGTCAGGGTTTGCAAAGCAATAGATTTAATATAGGACACATAATTTATAGGATTGCTTTATAATATTCCCCCAAAGAGTCAAATGCTGAAGAGCACAAGAGATATGGCCACATATCTAGAAACCCAGAGAAGCCAGCTAAGGGCCTGGATCCCATGGCAATGTCTTGCATGAGTCCAGCTGAAGACCTACAGCCCATGGCAATGTCCTCCATGAGTCCAACTGGAGGCCCAGAGCCCATGACAATGTCTCATACAAGTCTGTATCAAGGATATGCACTGGGAACGCCCAAAGGTCAGTGGTGGAAGCTAGAAAGTCCGCACCAGCTGAATGAAGGATCTGTGCCTGCAGGCTGAGGGAGCTGCACTGGAGCCAGGAAGTGATGCTCAAAGTAAAAACCGACCTCCCCCAAAAGGTATCACAGTCATCCTCAGTGACGAGGTCCCATTTGTTTTATTCTCCTAAACATTTGTTTTAATATTGTTACAGAGAAGGTAGCTTTGTTTTGCCTAATAACTGGATCTGAAAACTTACTCTGCAGAATAAGGGGATGTCTCTATGTCCAGCCCTTCAACAACTGACTTTTTAAGATATTTTTAAAAATAAACATAATTTGAAAAGTATGCTACTAGATAGGAATCTTCAAGAATTAGAAATCAGAAAGCCTGCTGATTTTGTGATCTTATTCCTTTTTCTACCAATGAATGCTTCATTTAACAAGTGTTTATTTGCTTATTTTTATTCTGACCTTCTTATTTTCCAGCAGCCTTTTTCATGCCTCCTATCTATTTCTATCTAAAATTATACTGTTCTGAGCTCTGTGCCTTGTGAGCAAAGCTTGAGAGACAAGAAAATTCTAATGGTCTACATTTCTTGAGGCATACTAAAATATTTTTTGTTTGTTTTTGTTGTGGTAAGAATAGTTAATGAGCTCCAACTTTTTTTCTTTTTTTAAGCACTAACTTCTTAACAAATTTTTAGTGTACTAAAATATTCTCAACCTATTAATTCTGAAAACTGGGATGCTTATAAGTTACCCAGAAAAGAAAGCAAGAAGAAAGAAGGAAGGAGTCGGGAGAAAAAAAAAAAAGATTCATTGTTCTTAGATAGTGCAGAGTGGTTTTGTAGGACCAGGAAGGGGTATATTCTCTTTTTATATGCAACTCTTTTTCTTTTGTTGTAATTGGAAAGGCTCTTGACCAGGGTTAAAAAACCCAAATTTTAATTCCAATTTTGACACTATTCTTGAATATTGTCGCCAATCTCCTGAAACTGGGACCAAGCATGAAGAATAGAATTATACCTGACAGGGGTTCCATGTCTCAGTAGTGATGATGTATAGTTGAAAAATCAGTATTCTTTGGAAGAGTAGGTTACAGCCCTACCCAGAACACTGAGTTAGTCCCTTTATTTGTACCAATGTCTCATGGCATTGATGATGATAAGGTGAGATCATATAAAAGAATATTTTTGAATATTCACTCTGAATTTTTATAGTTTCCATGACCCTATCATGTTCAAATGGGGTGAGCATCATTTAGTCTACTCTCTGTCACACAATACTATAAAGAGCCTTGATTAAACTGTAAAAGAAAATGGAAAAAGAATGTGTTATACAAACACAAAAAAAAGCTTAGAACTATGCCTCTAAAAGTGCAGCTTGGGGCTAGTGGGACTTGAGTGTGCCTATGGGATTAAAAATCACTGAATAAACATGAGGCCTCTTCAAAGACATGAGTTTTAAGACTTTGAAAACACATATAATCACTATATTTATACTAAATACACGAATATTATAATATGCAATGCAACATTTACTTTAAGACAAAACATGAAACTAAAGAAAATTCTAGATTGAGACCAGGCTTTTAAGGCACTTGTTCACTCTTTCTTCACTTTTTTTTTTTTTTTTTTGGTACCGGGAATTGAGCACAGGACCTTGCACTTGCCAGGCAGGCACTTGTGCCTCTGAGCTGTATCCCTGGCCCTTGTTCACTCTTTCTCCTTCTGACTATATTTCTGTAAAAAACTGCTTAAATTATGGTAAAATCATGCAATGATTTTATTGGTATATGAAAACCTGAACTAGATGAAAATGACTGATGGTGATGGTTATACAATACTGTGAATGTATTTAACACCACGGAACTGTACCTTTTAAAATGGTTAACATGCTAGGTATGGTGGTTTACACCTGCAATCCCAACTACCCAGGAGGCTGAGATAGGAGGGTTGCAGTTGTGAGGTCAGTTTGGACAACTCAGTAAGATACTATTTCATTAAGGCTGGGCATGTGGTTTAGCACTGGAGCACTTACCTAGTATGCGTGATGTCCTGGGTTCAATTAGTGATGCTACCAAAAAAGTTGTTAAAATGATAAATTTTATGTTAGGACTATTTTACTACAATTTTAAATTTTGAGTGAAAAAAAAACCTCTACTAAAATTGAAAGTTTTCAACAAATGCAGATTATGCTGAGAGGTTTTTAATTTCAATGTATATTTGTGAACTGACCACTATATTCTGTTATTCGACTCATGAATCATCACTTATTGTGCTCATGAAATGTGCACTTGATTCCAAGTTTTTTAAACACCCATCATCAAAGGTCCTTATGAAGAAGTTTCCAAATTTCTGATTTCAGTCTGCAATGGAATAAAAATGCACATGAAAGAGCCTGTTAGAAATTGTCCTAAAATAAAGACAATAGGCTTTCCGTGAAGACCTTACCAGAAAATTTACTTCTAAAACAAACTAAGGAAATCAGGCAAACATTTAGTTACTTTATCTATATAGAAAACTTGATTGGAATCAATATATATGGCCCCAAACAAGGAACTGCTTAAATTATGGTATATTTTAAAATACCATGGCAAGCGCAAGGTCGTGAGTT
>NW_004955431.1:3415754-3464447 GCF_000276665.1 Chinchilla lanigera | reverse complement strand
AAATAAATAAATAAAATAAAATAAAATAAAATAAAATACCATAATAGAATATTTATTCAGCCATTAAAATGTGTAACTGATGAGCTGAGCATGGTGGCACATGCCTGTAATCCCAGCACTCAGGAAGCTACGGCAGGAGGATCACTGTTAGGTAGGCCAGCCTGGGCTACATACTGAGTTCAAGACCAGCCCAAACTACATAGTGTAATTGAGTATTTATTGCCTGGAGATATATATACATACATACAGGCATACATATATACACAGATACATAAAAATAAAGAACAAATAGGTACAGAAGTTTAATGACAAGAATTTGACAGTGGTTATTTCTGGGTGATAGGATTAATTTTTTCAGCAACTTGCTCATTTAGATTTATTATTAAGTGACATAAATAAAATATTCAGAAATTCTTCTCAACCATGAGGTTATCATTTGGTTATTCATTACTTCCACAAGTATTTGCAGCATTAAATAAAACACAGTCTTTGTCCTCAGGCTCTTAATTTGTGAGACAAAAAAAAAGGCAAAATCAATCTCAGAAGCCAGGCTCAGTGCCACGCACCTGTAATCTTAACACTGAGGCAGAAGGACTGCAAGTTCAAGCCCTGCCTGGGCAACTTAGTGACTTAGCGACACCCTGTCTCAAAAGCTAAAAATAAAAAAATGAGCCGAGGACAGCTCAGTGCAGAGGCCCTAGGTTCAAGCACCAATACAAAAAGAAAAGTTGAAAAATTTTTATTTCTCTCTTTCATTCTCATTACTTAATTGCCATGTCTTTCTTTCTCTTGTTCCTGAGGACTCTAGCCCTTTGCTTACCGTGTTTTGCCTCCCTGAACAGTTTGCCATCACTGTCTGGCATTTCAGTGTTCATATGGACAATCCATCCAAAAATCTGAATTCTGACTCCATAGCTTTTTATAGTCCCTTCATTTAGCCATCCATTACCAAAGCCACATCTTCTGACCACCAGGAAATTACTCCACAGCCATAGAGTCCAATATATTGTCTCTCACTACAACCACTTCTTTCACTCACTTATTCCCTAAGCACCTGCTTTCTTACCTTTTTAACCTCTGTTCCTTAGCTATTCCTGTTCAAAACACAACCTCCCTCATAGCTTGATATCTTTTTCTACCCAGACTAGATGCTCCAGTATATCAGTGTCTCCTGCCAGTAACTTTTCTCCCCATATAATTCTTTCTTCTGTTCCCTAGCCTAGTGATGGCAAACCTTTTAAAGCTTTCATTGCCCCAGTGCATATATTTTATACCAGCTTGCTTCAACTCAAACATGCTACTTTACTTGCACCCTTATTTCCTTTATGCCTCCTTTATGATAAAAAAAAAAAAATCAAAACTATCAGCTATGAACTCCCTCATCTTTCTGCTCTACATTTACAAGTTATTCATATAACCACATTTGCTTCCTGCTTTTTAGTTTGAGGAAAATGTATCCTTTTCTTTTCCAGACTAATTCTTTTACTTATACACTTGATCTCACACTCCCCAATCTCTTACAGAATCTTGATTTACCTTTACACACTATCTTTTTAACCTCACCTCTCTGTTCTTTCCTAACATTTTATAAAAACATTAAATTCTGTTCTACTATAGAATCTCCTCCTCAATTCTGTAACCTTCTACAATTTATTTTTGTTTTGAAAAAGAACCCTGAAATAAATATATTGCAACCAGTTAAGTCATGTCAGCTTTGGCTTGTTTTGCCAATGGTATTTTTAAAGAAGACCTATGCTTATAAAAATACATCTTCCAATAAGGGACAAGTTCTTTGATTAAATGTGTGATATTTTTCTACATGGAAAGTTGAAATAAATTTAATCTTCAGTTCCATATCAAATCTGTTTTTTAACAGTTTCTTTAAAATTACATATACAGTCTATATTTACTGTCCCAAGTTGACTGAGGCAAAAGTTAACAGTATGGGGTCATCAAGTAAATTAAATGTTAACAGCAAAAATTAAAGGACTAAATTAAAAACAGGGCCTAGTCCTCTGATGGAAAAAAGGAAGAAAAAAGTATTCCCATGAGAGCTGTAAACTGCTTACCTATTTAAAATAAATTACTTCTTCAGAGCTGCCTTAAAAGGTTAATTTGTCTTAAACATATAAGCATTTCTTAGCCAACAGGGAATATGATGTATTTTGTTCTCATTTCTCCAAAGATCTGTTCTATAAGAAAATTTATATATTAATAATAGAAATGTAGCATGAGGCCACATTATTTTAGAGAACTGGTCACATTCCTCAGCAAGAGCAGTGATGGCAAACCTTTTAGAGACAGGTGCCCAAACTGCAACCCCAAACCTACTCATTTATTACAAAGTGCCAACACTGCAATTAAACATGAATACTGAAGTTTTAGTTTAGAAAAAAACAACTCATACATTAACATCTTTTGTCTTAAAACAAAAACAACACAAGTATCAGTGGTTCACCACCACTGTCCAAAAAGACCAGAGAATCTCAATTGTACTTCTGTTTGTTAAAAATTAACAGCCTCCTAATTCCCTGTCCTCAATTTCCAGCATAAGCTTCAACTCATGTCACATAAGTATTTGAGAAAGCCATGAAGTATAGTTTTTAAAGTTTTGTAGTAAACATAAAATTTATTTTAACTCTTTAATTTTCATTTCATAAATTGTCCAAAATAGATCCTTTTTTTTTTTTTTTTTTTTTTGGTTTATGGTTTTTCTCTGGTACTAGGAACCGAACTCACGACCTTGCGCTTGCCAGGCAGGCGCTTTGCCACTGAGCTAAATCCCCAGCCCCTAAAATAGATCCATTTTGAACTGGTTGTGGTGGTGCACATTTGTAATCCCCACATTCTGGGAAGGTGAGGGAGGGGATTATAAATTCCAGCCTAGCCTGGGCAATTTAGAGACCCTGTCTCAAAATTAAATAATAAAAAAAGGCTGTTGATATAACAGTACAAAAGCCCTGGGTTTAATCCTCCATGTTACAAAAGAAAAGTTCTATTTTCTATTATAAGTCATGATAATTATTCAAAGTTGTTCCTCAAATACAGTAATTTTAACAAGTAGGACAAAAAGTTAATTATCAATTGTTGGTATATTTCAGGCTATATTATATAATATATACCATTCTGGGTGTCACTTTTAGATGGTAAAGGGTTTAAATTCATAAAATCACTAAGAAAACATTAAAGAAGTTATTAAAGGATGTTTGGGGCAAGAGGATTCAGTTGTCATGACTAAAAATAACAATGGTCATATTTTAAAAGTTATCACAAGTAGGTGGAAATAAATTAGTTCTTAGTAACTTCAGAAGGCACTTTGACAATGGGCAGCAGTAATCAAGAGGCATTTTTAAGTCTTAAGATTTTACGACCTCAAACCTGGATAGGCTAAAATCCTCATTATTTAGTTCTTATGAAATTCACTTTATTTTAAAAACCATGTGTTAAAACATTGTATTTAATATTCTACCCAAGGCCAGAATTTCCACACGAGTTTTACAAAGTAGATAACTTCAATAAATGGGTTTAACCCCTTTTCAGGTATCCTTATTGGTAGAAGGTAAAAAGTTCATACTTCCACAATAAATCTTAATTATTAACTATAAATTAGTTTTAGTTCAGTCCCATGACTTGTGGTCAGGAACATGGAAGTAAAACACTCATAAAGGAAAAAACCTGGCTTGGTTACTTTCCTTGCTGAGATGATCCAACACCCAAAGTTAAAGGAAGAAAGATTTGTTTAGCTCACAGTTTATAGAGATTTCAGTCCACAATAGGCTGGCTCCTAGGCAGGGTGGTGTGGCAGACAAGCATCACCGAGCAGAAACAGTTCATGGCAGGCAGAAGGTAGCAAAGCAACAAGGGGCAACCACAGCTCCTTCTATCCCTTCTATCTTATCCAGGCTACTTAGGGTGGGCAGCACTCACACCTTTAATCCTGGTGCCCTTGATTTTAGCATTGTGCCATGAATCAATCCCAATGTCACATTCTAGATCCGGCCACCTCTGAGAAAGCTCCACCTGTGACTGCACGGGGCTTTTGGGGGAACATCTAGACACAAACCATAACAAAACCCTAGAGCTCAGGAGCTGTTTTCTGGCTCTTTGCCCACTTTCATCTTTAAAGCCAGCAGTAGCTGACTGAGTCTTACATCTCATCACTACCACTGAGTCTTCTGCTTCCTTCTTCCACACTTAAAAGACGCTGCAATTACAGTGAGTTTACTCAGATAATCCAGGATAATCTAGCTTCAGGTCATCTGACTAGTGGTCTTAATGTTTATCTGCAACTGAATTCTCTCTTGCCATATAATGTGACATACTCAGATGATTCCAGAGATTGATACAGACATCATTAGTAGGCCGTTCTTCTGGTTACCACATATGATTAATTGTCCCTTTAGTTTTCTTCAAAACGTGCAACCGGACCATCATCTGTCTCTGAAACTGCCTATTCACATATGCATATTATCCAACTCTCTTTTAGAAACTATCTAAAAGATAAATCTGATGTTATTCTTTGGTTTAAGATATTTCAATTGTATCAATACAAAGGTGGCCTGAAAGGCCCTTAATAATTAGATCTCTATCCACTTAAACAGGCAGACCTTTCTCAATCCTCCAAAGACACCTAGGCTACCACTAACATCAAATTACTAGACTACAAATCACAGCAAACAACCTGACTTTCTTAAATACGCCAGGTTCTTTATAACTGCCCTGTTTTCTTACATTGTACTGATTCCATTTAAAATGCTTTCCGTAGCCTATTTCCCTCTCTTCTAAACTAGCATAACTTGTTCCAGTCATGTAAGGCTCCACCAAGGTGGCCTTCAAGACCAACTCAATTGTCATCTCCTCTCAAAAAGTTTCCTGAGATGCCTATTCCTAGCTTGAGTTAGGCAGTCATCTTTTGTATTTGCCACAGCATAATTTTTTAGAAAATGTATCTTTAATGAGATATTCAGCTCCTTGCAAAAAGAGATTACCTATTTTTCATCTCTGTACTCAATTTTGTTATGGACTTTGGGAAATGTTTAATTCTGTGTGATAATACATATGAAAACCCATAGAAACACACAAACCATTAGGGATACAGTATTTCTACTTCAGGAAAATCTTCTAATCAATCCGTCTGTCAAAAACCAAGTTAGAGAAGGTATATGCATAAAAAATGTTTGCTTTAAGTCAGTTATAATAGCAAAAAATTGGAAACAACCTAAATGTCCAGGAATAGAAGTATGGCAGAATCTGCTAAATGATATGTAAAGCAGAGCAATTTAGAAAAAAGACTATGAAAATACACAATCTTGTAATTCGGATACTTATGACATGTTAAGTGAGAAAAGATTAAGAAAACTATGTGATTCTACAAAGTTATAATGCACCATTGACTAAACAGGAGCATAAACACTGTGTAAGTTGTGTGGGTTCTGATTTCATTTCCTTTACTGAGAACTTCCCAATGTTTCTGTATCTTCTCAAACATAATTAAAACAATTTAAAATTAAATCTGTATCACTAACAGATTACATATATTTGTGTATGCATATCTATGCATCATGTATTTTCTAGCTCTGTCTCCTGAAAGGTCCCCTAAGCAAAAACAGTAGCAATGAGCACATTTAGCCTTGATCTCTGACATCATTTTCCACAAACAGGAAAACACAGCTTCTTAGAAAAGAAGGCTAATGCCAAGGCTAAGGCAGGCTAAATACAAGATAAATGTGAACCATCTTATTTTACCAAAAGTAAGAAAGTGCTCTTTAAAAATGTGGGCATATCACAAAGCCAGGAAAAAGTTTTCTGCTAACTAAATCTAAGACAATTTGAACATCGAAATAATTAAATACAGTTAAATATATAAAGGTGAAAGGCCATGGTATATATAACTTACCCTGAATTGGTTCAAAATGGAATTGAATGCACATTTAAATACTTATAGAAGGCACAAACAAGGACAAGCAGAAACAAATGGAAAAACAGAGGAATTCGTAAGTTCCTAGCTTCTCAGAAATACAAAGGGCCAATAGATACATGAAAAAATGTTCAGTATCACTGGCCATTTGAGAAGTGCAGATTAAAACATCTCATTCCAGAAACAATGGCTATCATCAAGAAATCAAATAATAATAAATGCAGGCTGTGGCAGGGGGCCTTCTTCAATGTTGGTGGCAGTGTAAATTAGAACAACCACTATGAAAATCAGTGTGGAGATTCCTCAAAAAATTGAAACTAGAAATCCATTCAACCTAGCTAGTCCCTTTCTAGCTATCTTCCTGAAAGAGTTAAAGACATCATATTACAGTGACACATGCAAATCCATGTTTGTAGCAGCACAATTTACAATAGCTAAGTCTTGTAAGTGGTCTATATGGCCATCAACAGATGAATGGATAAAGAAAATGTGGTATTTGTACACAATGCAATACTCTGCCACAAAGAAGGATAAACCTGACTCATTTGTAGGAAAATAGATGTTCCCTGAGATCATGTTAAGTGAAATAAATCAGATATACAAGCTTAGTTATCATATGGTTTCTTGTATATGAAAAGCCCAAACTATAAATAAAGAGCAAAATAAAAGTAAGACCATAGGAAATATTATGATAGATCTTTAGCATATGGGAAGGGAGCCAAGACATGGAGCAGGGAGGGAAAGGAAATAAGGGAATTGTGATGTGTTGTATACATGTACCAAGTTCCCACAAGGAACATGATCATTATATACTACAAACAGGTACAAATATATATATATATATATGAAGAAGGATCTAAGAGACAGAAGAGGGAAGGAGAGGGAAAGAGGAAAAAGAGAGGGGAGAGGGGAGAAAAAGAATGAAAAAAGAATTAAGATATATCCCCATGATGAATGTAATCTTATGTACTGCAACTATGTACCAAAAAAAGTTTATGTGGACAATAAATAGAAGGAAAAAAGGCTCCACTTGCAGTGGAATGCTGTAGGCTGAAAATGTGGAGGGAATATTAGATTTGTTCTTTCTGCAACCTATATATTAAAATTAGCAATAATATATGCTAACTCTAAGGAGTAATTTTAATGAGGACATAACATCTAATGCCTCCCCACAAATTGTTATTTATTGCCAGGAAAGAGAAAAAAGGAACTATATAGTGGTAAATTCAGACCATATATTGACCATGTGATCTAAATTACGCTCATCAGTGAGAGACAAATGGGTAGCACATGCTTCCAGATGTAAGAGGCAAGCTACCTCACCTGTCCAATAATGGTCCAGTTTAGAATGCATAACCCCAATCTAATCATGAGGAAACATAAGACAAACACAAAACAAGAAATATCTTATTAAGGAGAATGAGAGGAGTGGCTGTATTCAAATATGTGAAAGTCATATCACAGTCATAAAAGACAAAGACTGGAAATTTCTCAAAGTTCAGGAAGCTAAAGAGACATCACCTGCCCCAAGACTGGATCCTATGGGGGTTAGTGGAGAGAGATACTGTGAGGATCAGCTTATCAAATTGGAATATGGATAGCAAAGTATTGTTTCTATGTAAATTTATAAAGTTGACATGAAATACACTCAGGTGTTTAGCATCTGTGTAGCTCAACTGAAAATAGTTCAGGGAAAAAAAAGAATTATATGTATATAAGAGAGAACTCATCCACACACAAGAGCAAGCAAATAATAGGGATGTTCTGTGGACTTTTTATATCTAAACCTTTTGCAGATTTAAATTATTTATAATTTAAAAGTTTAAAAAGCTAAATCCACCTCAGAGAAACAAAACCAACAGGAAAATAAAATTTGAAAACTCTAACCAATTGCTTTTACAGCATTCACCACTGTATACTGTTTTCAAGTTTTCAGAATCTTTAAAGAGCCTATATTCTTTCTTCAAAGATGAACATACCCACAGCTTTCTAAATAAGTTAATAAGCTGAAGACAACATTCCATTAATTGTAGGTTACTTATTAGAAACAGGAGGGATTAAAGTATCGAAATTAAAGACTCTATTCTCCACATTACCCATATGTACCATTCCTTTGCTAGTGACTGCACTACAGTTCGCAAATGTAAAACTCAGAGTTTATATTATGACTTCAGTTTGATTCTTATGACAAATAAAGAGTATCCAGAGATACAAACTGAGTGGGAAAGAGTCGGAAAGAGATGATTAACTCTACTACTATAGTGAAGAAAGCAAGCTGGAAACCGAATGCTCTAATTGAGTACCTAAATAACTAAGTTCTTCTCATAAAATATATAACTGTATGGAGTATTAAAGTTTCTAGAAAGGTATTCTTACTAGTTTTTACCCATGAGTCTGAAGTAAGAGCACTTTTTCCATTTTCTTTCTTTAAAATATAATTCAGGAATTTGCACCCCCTTGTGGTCCAACATAAAATTCTTCATTTTTGAAAACTCATTTTTCCCAATTGGATTTTTGCTCAGGCACATGAACTGCATTACCTGATTTTGTTTTCTCTCATTTGAGCAAATGAAGATACGTCAATGAAGGTTTTCTGTTTTGTTAAGTAATATTTTAAACAAAATCAGACAAATCGTCTAAAAGAGACTTTCACATAAACTTTGGCCTGTGGAAAATGGAGATAATTGCACACACCTCCTTAGTTATATAAGGACTCAGTAGGAAAATACATGTGCATGTGTAGCACACCGCTTGACACATAATGGATATTCAATAAATGTTATTTTTTTTAACCAAGAATTGAACTCAGGACCTCGTATTTGCCAAGCAGGCATGGTGCTGCTGAGCTAAATCCCCAGCCCAATAAATGTTAACTATTTATCAATATCTTCATTATCACTTTACAATTTTCTTGACAGGGTTTATCTATAAGAGGACTGTTACCAAAAATTATACAGTAAGGATACCAGATTGTGTTATTTGCCTATTCATAAAGTTCTAGCAAAACCTTGCAAATAAATTCCCCAAACATATCATGTATCTGGACTTCCAGATTTTCCCAAGAGGTATATTTCTAAAGTACAAAGAATAAGTAATTATCTCTGGGTGTTAGAAATGTAGACAGTTTTTACTTTATGTATTTTAGGCTGTTCCTTTAATAAGCAGAAAAAGAAAGAAAACTATCCCATTTCCATATATCATATACTTAAGAAATGGTAAGAAGAATTAACATCCTTATTCACCTGACAAGAAGCATTACTCATATTTGTCAAAAATCATTTATCAGGCTGCAATAGGCCCTTGAACAAGAATGCTAAGTCCTACTGGCACTGACAAATTGGAAAATACCCATTAAAAAAACATTTTAAAGGATTAGTGTTAATGACTCACAAAAATAGCTAATATTTACTAATAGGCCAAGCATTGTTTAAAAGCCTTTGACTAAAGCAGGCTTGGTGGCACCTGTCTGTAACCCCAACCCCAGCTACTCAGAAGGCTGATGCAGGAAGATCAATGTTCAGAACTCGGCCTCAAAAAAGGCTGAGATGTAACTCAATGGGAAAGTATCCTGAGGTTTGATCCCCAGTACCAAAAAAATGGGGAGGGGCCTTTAATACATCAGCTTATTTACCTGCTTAAAACTATCCACTGAGCTACTAATATTACTCCTTTTCAAACAGAAAGCTCAACTGATGCAAGTATTACCTAAAGTCACACACCTACCAAGTTAGCAGAGAAGGGATTCACACCCAGGCCATTTTCTTCCAGAGTCCACCCTCTTGAACACTATGCTAAAGTGACAGAGGGATTTAAAGCAAATACTACTCTGCTGTGTTATTTTTGATGATCTCAAAATGCTAACATCCATTTCTTTTCCAACTGTACCTCAGCAATGCAAACCATGCTAGCCTTTTCCCATTACCTTATTTCTTAGTACTTCAGAAACTTTTATATCCATTGTGAACTATGATAGGATATACCCTTTTACCCTAAAACAACTGTAGTTCATCATAAATTGTTTTATAGTAGAAAGTAGTACAAACAGCAATATTTCAGATTTTAAACTGTCGGATTCTTTAAAAAATGATCAACAATAATCTTGAAGAATAAGTTTCCCAAGCAAATAAATGATTAATAGGTCTTTTTAAAAAGGTGTTAAGATGTTGATAATTTAGCCAAATATGGTGGTACATGCCTTTATGCCCGGAATTCTTGGTTGAGGCAAGAGGTTCAACCCCAGCCTAAGCAATTTAGCGACTTACTGAGACTTGCAAATTCCAGTATTGCCTGGGGAATTTTTTGAGATCCTGTATCAAAATTGAAAGGGGGAGAGCGATTTGCCTAGGGATATATCTCAGTGAAAACTGAAGGTGGGTGTTGTAGCTCAGTGTTGAAGGCCCTAGGTTCAAGCCCCACACAAGAGGAAGAAAAAAAACCTAACATTACTTAATGCCCTGTCCTAGGGCCCAATTTTTCAGATGGACAAAAGTTTGCCCTAGGAATTTGGGGCAGGTTTCATACTCTGAGCATCAATTGTTATCATCTGTAAAATGAAGATAATACCTACTTCATGAAGTTATAGGCAATAAACACGTATAACCGGCAAAGCACTTATTTAGCACAGTGCCCTGTACAGTCAATACATGGTGATTGTTACTACTGTACTTTTTTAGTGTATCGCATAACGGAAACCGTCTCTGCAGTAGGTAATTTGCCACGATATTTCTTTTAATCACCCGAAGTGACTCTCAAAGATTGCCTATTCCTATCTACAAAACCAAACAGAAATTTAGGACTAGTAAAACGGCAAGAGAAATTGAATTGGATGAAAACGCCGTTCGTAACAGGCAGCCTAGGACAGAGAAGGGCTTGAGCAAACTTAGTAAACTTTTAACTCCAGGCAAGGGCGCGCGCCGCGGAGGGAAGGGGGGAACCACGCCTCCTGTGTTTGCGCAGGTTGGGGCGTACAGCTCGGTGCAAGTAGCCCAGGCATCGGAAATAACAGATGGGGCTCTGCCACGTGTTTGGTACCTGTGCTCTCTAAGGCAAATTACTTACTTTCTCTGAGCACTGGCTTCCGGGTTTTGAAACCAAGAATAACACCACAGTTCCTACCTCGTTTAAACTGTTCCGCAGTTTGAGCCAGGCGGGTGGCGCACGCCTGTAATCCCAGCGCTCGGGAGGCAGAGCGAGTTCGAGGCCAGCCTGGGCTACATAGTGAGTCCGGGGCTGGAACTACATAGTGAGACCCTCAAAAAAAGCTCCGCGGCTAGGCGAATTAGTTCCTAGTTAAGCGCTGGCAACCGGCAGGCGCTCACACACGGTCTCAGAGGCACATTTGGTCGTTTGGAGTTTTGTAAGACGTTTTTCTTTCCGCCTAAACTGGACTCCAATTTTGTTTACCTTCAATTACAGATTAAATGCCTATCGCCTGATAGGTATTTGTGGACTGTCTGGCCCTCGGTGGAAGTTTACTTGCCCCACTGTAGGAAGGCTCGGCACGCAAGCGCAAAAAAATAGGCAAGGGAACTGCCACAGAAAAAGCGGCGGCGAACCACTAGGATTCTGCGCATGTGCAAGGCGTGGCGGGTGGGTTTGCGCCTGCGTAAAAGTCGGGCTACCAAGAGGGTGGGGGTTAAAAGGAGGTATTGACAGCTGTGGAAGCAGCCCGCGTTCCCGGCATGCTCCGGGGCGGCGGGGTTGGCTCTAACGAATTTGAATGAGGAGCCGCAGCGCTTTCGGCGCCATTTTCGAGTGATGCCTGATCTCATCAATCTAGCGGGAGAGACGGGATAACCTGTCGGAGAGTATAGCACCACTAAGACCACGCCGAAAAATCACTAAAAAATCACCAAAAATAACTTAAAGGAAAGAGCAGTCCGCGGAACTTCGCCAGGGTTGGCACAGTCGGTAAGAGCGGATAGAAGCAGCAGAGCGGGACTCGGAAGGTGGCAGTGGCGGGGTAGAGGGAGTGAGCGCTGGGCCCGCCCCCACTTTAATCGCGAAAATTCCCCGGAGATAGGGTAGGGGTAATTTGGAAGTCTGCCAATGGGAGGCAGTGGGCACGAAGTGGCGCGAGCGCCGAGCAAGGGGGACGGGGGGAGGGGAGCTGCAGTTTTGAGCGGGACGACGAAGACTGCAGCCTTTCAGCAGCCTAGCAGCGGATCTGTCAGCAAGACCCCGGCCCGGGGCCGGGACGCGGCGGGGGTCTCCGCTGGGCCCAGGCGCCCTGACAGGAGGGAGGTCCGCGCGTCTCTTCCCCCATTTCCGAACTGAGCCGTCTTTCCTCAGTTTTCCCGGTCCGCTGATGACCGTCTTCTCTTAATAAGTAACTTAAGTGGACAGAAAATTCAGGACCCGGAGTAACGGGTGCCGCGGGTCAGAGGTAGCCCTCCCCCTCCCCCGGGACCCCGCCATCTACTTTGTGGTCTTTGACTCCGCCGCCCGAGGGGCCCCCGGAAAGTGTTTCGCAGCCCTGCCGCCCTCCCTGGGCGCCGCTTCCCGGTGTGTCTTTTTAGGTGGGAAGAGGACCGGCCGCTCCCGGCGCTTCCCAGCTGGCTGCGTGGGGCGGGGACAGGCTTTTGAGGTTGTAGCGGGCTCCTGGGAAAGATGCTGGACTTTCGCTTCTTCTCGGGATTTCTGTCCTAAGCTTTCCCCGCGTTGTCCTTTCTCGGGGGGGAGGGGTGTTCAGGGTGAGACTAAAGATGGGGCTGCGAGCTAGCTGTTTTCTTGTTATTTTCTTGTCTGATCGCAAACCTTGAAACAGTCTCAAAGAAAAAAAAAAGCAATCTGTGTATTGATGTTTTCCTCCGGAAGAGTCTTTTAGGACAACTTAATGGTAATTTTGATATCTCCACCTTTTCTTGGGAACTCTTGACGCTGAGGCGGAGAGAAAAAAGAAGAGTTACTTGTCTTTCCCGTTAGTGATTTTTTTCTTAGCTGTTGGTGTTTATTAACCATTAGTCGACAACTCTTGAATAAAGTGAGCTAGTGCCGGCTTTAACGGAAATACTTAAAGGATAATAATTACATTTGTAAAAATCCCATATTAAACTTTCATTACAGTTGAATACCTTCTCCGCGTTGAAGGCACCTCTAGATTAACTCTTCTTTGGTGGGATGTTTTGCGCGCGGGGCTTGCGGCTCTGGGTTGCAAATATCCTAGAGATGCTTTTTGCAGCAGCTGTTCAATTCGCAAAGAGGAATAACGCTTCCTGGGAACACCAGTGACGCACTCTTTAGGACAGTCAGCCTACCGAATTTTCCTCTCTGAAAGCAATAAAACGATTGATTTTGTATATTTCTATGAAGACTGGGGGGACCCGCCCTCACTTAATATCTTTTCCGGAGAATAGGAAAGCGCAGTGTGATGTTTTTCAAATTGTTTCTAACGGAGCTCCCTAAACCGTGGACTTCTTTACCCATTGATTGGCTGGAAGGAAGCAGGACTGGGGGTTTGAATGTTGATTAGATTTTTCTTGACCAACCGAAAAATTGTATTTTTAGTCGGAGAACCACAGAAATAGGTACAAAACGTTAAGACGGGGAGTTAAAGAAAAGTTAGTGTTTAGTAAGCTTGTTTCTTCCATAAAGGACTTTCGGGTGGTTCTGAAATGTACATGAAAAGTAAAACTGAAGGGGCTGTTTTCCCAAAATTGTATTTCTCCTGGCTGAAATTACAAAACCCGTGTATTTGCTGTGTTCCTATTGGTTAAAAACTGAGTGAAGGGTTTAGGGATTTTTTTTTTTTTCTTAGATAAAATAATTTCATCTTAAACTACATGTATTTGCTGGGTGCAGATTACTGGAGACTTCTTTTATTTTGATGAAAAGAAACTAATTTTTTAATGCTAAATCATTTTTTCCACATGTTCCATGAAATTGGATATTTTTAGAATTTTGCTTAATTCAGCCATTGCAGTGGAGTTAAAAGTTTAATTTACAAGACATTTATGTTTAATTTAGCTAATAGAACAGGTACGTATGAACAGGTGCGTATATATAGTATATGTGATTGTGATTGCATTCCTTTGATAAATATTGTATACCCACGTGTTTTATTTGGTTGGTTTTCAATTGAATTTTGTTTATTGTTCCTTGAAACAGGCATCAATATATTTCTGTTTATTATCAAGCTTGTCATTCATTTAATTGCATCTTGATAACAGGCTGTGTGATTTTCACAAAAAGGCAGTACACAGCTAAGAATTGTTGCTGCTTTTAAAAAGAATTTTTAAAATTTCACAGAAATGTGTATCCTTTCATGAATAGTAATTGAAATTTTGAAAGTTTGTATTTTATATTAAGACAGATACACATTGTTAGAAAATACTCAGAAATATCTAAGACAGACAAACTCTGTAGGGCTGTAAATTTATATAAGTAAGTGGTATAGCTGAATATAAATCATGCTATTTTGTATTGCCTTCATAATAATAATTGTGATCATTGAATCCATGTTCATTAGCTTTTCTCAGAGCTCTGTTTGGGTCATTTCATGAAAATTTTGTAAGAGATGCTAATTATCCTCTATGAAATTTGATTTAATGAAATTGTAGGATATCTCATTTCTGTTTCAAATGTCTTTATTATCTGGCGTACCAGGAATAATAGGGTTTGCTTTTTATTGTTGGTTTTTGTGTTTTAATTTTCATTCAAATTGACTGAGAGGGTGTTTAGGGGTAGGGGAAAACTTTAGATTCCACTGGACTAGTTAAGTGTACCCATATACTATTTTAGTGCTTTGGTGTGTGGAATTTTTGTGTTACTGGGTTTTTTCCTTGTGTTGAAGATGATGATTGAAGGTTATTTTGCTTAATAAGCCATAGTTTGAAAGAAGTGATGGATTCTTTCATTTAAAATAATTAAAGCTTTTAAACACACTATCACCTAAGTAAAATCCACAGCATTCAAAATATTTTCCCTATTATGTAATGCTAAATAAAGGAAGATTTTGGTGTTGTGAACATGGTGAACATGTAGGTTTTAGCCCAAAAGATGTATGTATTCTTCATATTTATATGTATTTATTTGTGTTTCTCTATAGAAATTGATACAGTAGTTCTAACGTATTTTCTGTTCTATTGTAAGGACTAAGAAAGTCATTACTACAGGAAAACAATGGGGAATGATGCTGCTACAGTAGCTCACCTTTTTTTAAAACTAGATTTACATACTGTGGGGAGAGGGAACAAGAAAAGGTATCAGTCTTATTTCATTTGATTACCTTTTATAGTTTTTTAAAATGCTAGTAAAAGTCTAATTTTAGACTTTTTTAATGCTGTTGTCTTCATTGTATATTTTCTAGTCAGATTAATATCAATTTTAATATTTATCAAAAAACCACATTTAAGGATGAAAATTTCAGAGTAGCTTTCACATTCTGGATTCCTTGTTTTGTGTATATTTTTTTGGTTTTTGTTTTATGAAGGCATATGTATATTTTTATTTCTGTTTATTTATTGGTTTCTAGTAACTATTCAGAATGTCACAAAATACTTTAAGAAATATCAGAGAGTTGATTTGGTTTACAAAAAGAAAAAAAAATTCCCAGAGACCATATTAGCTATTTCTTCTATGACACATAAGCTTTCACCAACTGGATTGTAAATTTACAGTTTTGAAAAAGTTAACTGTATTCTTAAACTAATACTGACTTAAAATAGTTTGTCTTCTTTTTTTCCTTTTGTTTAATGACAGTCCCACATTGATTTCTTTTTTTACCCCTTTTAGGAGAAAGATTAGCCTGATTATTACTGGAACACACATATTAGAATTGTTAGAATATATGTGTAGTTTTGTTTGGTTTCTTTTTTTCTAACTGAGCAAACTTAGAAACACTGCTTTACAACTAATTTTGCCACATAATTAGAACTCTAAAACTATAATTGCTGAAATTTTGTTGCCCTAATTCTCAGAAGGCCAAAGAAAATCAGTAATAAAATACTACTTTATTTCAAATAATTGTTGAAAAGGAGATAAAGCATTCAATTTTCAGAAGTGACAGCTTTAAAACATTAAAGTAGTGATTGTTATGTTAATAACATCATATTCAGAATATCATGTTACTAATATGTGGATATATTACCTGATTGTATGTGCAAGTGATTATAGACTTATGAATACTGCTTTCTGGCAGAGAAATGACTTTTTTGCCTCATTGTGTTTGCTTGTTTTTTGTTTTCTCGCCTGTAGTATTAAAGATGCTTTAAAATGTCTCCATCTAAGAAACACAAAATAGTGAAATTGATACTAAATACATATTTTGATTTTATTAATATTTACTGGGTATAAGAAGTTTAATACACTTTTGTTTTATCCTATCTTATTTTCACTGGAGAATGTTCACACTGGAAAGACTTATAGTGATTTCTAAGTATTAATAATAAGCTATGATAGAGTTTTACTATTTAAAGGTTTTTTTAATGTCACATTTTTATCATATACATTTGGTTTAAAATTTGTTTTATTTATATCCAGGCCTCTTTGTCCTTATTATGTAGCATTTTTCTTTTCCTCCTGTTTAACAACTTACACTGCTATATTAAAAATTTAACATTTACACTACCATATTAAAAATTTAACATTTAATTTTTTTCTATACTTTTAAATTTAATACAACTTTTCAGTGTGCTGAAAACGTAGAAAACTTTTAATTTTTTAAATGTTAAACTGTATGAATTGGTATTTATGAGATACGTGATTCTGTGGGTTTTGTCATTAAACAATCAAATATTTGACTCAGGAATAAAGGTTTTTTGGTTTGGGGTTTTTTTTGTTGTTTGTTTTCCTAAGCCATTCTTAAATGAAAGTGGAAAACTATTTCATAGCACTGTGGTGTAATTTAAACCTTGGTTAAAAAATAAACCTTGGTAATTTAATATTTTTATATTACCACTATTTTTGATTACCACTAAATCATTAAGATTCAGAGAGGTGAGAAAGACACTTATACTGAGTTAAATCTCATCTTTACTTGGAAACGTTAAAACACTATTTGGTCCAAATAACTGTCCATTTATTACTTGTAAATATTTTAATTATTTGAAAAATAAATTCCAAATTTCGGTGTTAAAACTGTGATGTATTAAAATACTTGGAAATGTCCAGATAGTCACTCAGGCTAGGTAAGAGATTAAAGTTGAAAATAATGATAATTTCTGTTAGCATTAATTCATTTGATAATTTGAGGGAAAATGTAGTTAAATTTTGTCCCTATCCCTTGAGTAATTTTTTTAAGCTCTGTGGATTTTGAGTTTTAGAAGCCTAAACTATTTCTGATTCTTTTTCTAAAGTTCCTTCTGCTAGGTCTCTGACAGCTACCTACATGCACGCATCCATGCTCCTTTGAAAACAAACACCCTAAAGAGAAATGAAAGCAGAAACACATTCTGATTTGTTTGAAGAGGCTTCGGATGACAAAGCATATCACAGGTGTTCCTAATTAAGTTATTTCTATTTTTGAAACATTATTTTCACTGGTAGGGCTTCTTTGAGTATTGGCAGGATTGGGGGCATTTTGAAGACTACCTCTGTGTTCCGGGATCAGCTGTGGAACTGCAGAAGACAGAAATCTGTTGATTGTCTTCATGCTATAATACATGACATTTTTATTGCAGGTTTTGACCTTTAAGAAAGAGCCAATTCTGGAAAACAACCAAAGTTCTTTGATTGAATACTCACATGCATTGGAACATGATTAGAAGATTAAGGTATACTAATGAATTTTAAAAGCATATCACTTTATGCAGCAGAACTGGTTTCAACAATTGGTAATGCTGAAACTTTTAGGTGAACTAAAATTAGTACTTAAAAAATTAACTTAAAAGTCCTGTGAAGTCAAAACTGAGTTGTCTTGTTTATTAAAACTCCAGATTTTTTTAATATAGTTGATGATCACAGTTGCATTAGATCCAACTCTAACTTAACAGATTTATTCCCAAGAGTATGTACTGTATAATGATTTCTTCTCCTTTAAGGATGTTATTACAATGTGCTATGTAAAATAAATATATAGTAGCATTTTACAAAATGAAGGATTTAAATCAAATGGAATTTTTGGCTATTTGACAGGTAGGGAAGTATACAGAATCTACAAAGTTAGAGAAGATTGAGACAATTTGAAGAGGATACATAGCATTCCAAGTTCTGACCTGACCAAAAGTGCCAATTTGGTTGAAACTGAAAAACCTGCTTTCTTAAGCAGAAACTAGCTTCTTACTCATAGATACTCTGATTAAAAACATACAACTTGTTCATATCAAAAGTTGCTAACTCTTTAATAATAAACTTATAGAATGCCTAAACAATCAATAACTTTTATTATCTTAATCTCCTAAATACTTCAATGCAGAATCATTTTTCTGGCATTTTTTAATTATACTTCTGGTTGAAATTTTCAGTAGATATTTAACTAATATAATTTTTGTTTTCTAAATGGTCATCTGGTATAATGAAAATGAACATTGAACATATTATTCAGTATAGTTGGTTAATTCTTTCACAGTAAAGTATTAATGGTAATGTTTTTAGAAGATATTTCATAGTGAATTGCCAAAATATAACAATAGTTTTTCTGTAAAATCTTCATCTAAAAATATTAAGATATGGGAAATCCAAAAGGGTTGTTTTTATAAGAAAAATTTTAATTTAGTCTTTCAAGAGTGAAGTGTGATTGCCATGATCATAGAACTGCTTTTAACTTTAAACAGTTTATTAGATAGATAATTCACGAATGTGAATCTGTTAGCAGTTGAGAATAAATAAAATGTTAAAATTTAGTAGAAATCTGATACTTTTATAGAAGTTCTGGTATTAGTTTATTGGTGTGATTCTGTAAGGTATTTAAGATAAATACACAGTGTAGAATATCTTCCTTATTTTCATTTTAAAGTGTTGTGAAGAAGCAGTTTATTTCGAACATGATGGAAATAAACACCACCACCATCCCCAAGTTAATCAGTTTCCAAGTTAGAGAGTATTAAGATGAAAATTGAAAAATACAGTTATATGAGTATCTGGGTTCAATTTATCACTTTCAACCCAGGTATCTTTCACATTGATTGAAATAAGTTAATCCATGTGATTAAGTTTAATAAGTTAAATGAAGGAAAACAATACAATGAGTTTATATTTTACATAAAAACATACAGTCACAGAGTTGTTCCTAGTTTATAATTTATGATGTTTGAGATTGTCAAAACGCACTGTTTGAAAATATATTTAACATATAATTGCCATCTCTGTAGTTATGAAGTAGCTTGAAAACTTCTAAAAATTTCACTTAGCAAATAATATTTAAAAGCATCAATATAGTTATTAACAGTTTTGTTGCATTTGTCATTTATCACAATGTAACAAACGTTAACCTAATTAATTCTGTGTGTTACTATCAGAGAGTTGATAAAGGTTTTTACTGTTATGTTTGGGTTTCTTTTTTCTTTTGATTGTTTCAACCCTTAGGGTGCATTTTTAAAAAAGATTTTGGTTTTTAAATGTGCAAACCTGATTATATCTAATTAACCTTTAAATTGTCCCTAAAATACAGTTTATTGTCTCTGTTTCTATTTTATTAAAATAGTTTTCTTTAGGGTATTTAACCATCTTTGAATGAAGGAACTTAAATTTTTTTCATTAATTTGTCTGTGGTATATAATACTAGATTAAAAGGGCAGCTAAGCAGTTTTGTAAAGTGTAGCAGTTTTCTTTGTTA
This sequence comes from Chinchilla lanigera, assembly GCF_000276665.1. Taxonomy (NCBI): domain Eukaryota; kingdom Metazoa; phylum Chordata; class Mammalia; order Rodentia; family Chinchillidae; genus Chinchilla; species Chinchilla lanigera. The sequence continues at coordinate 3,444,819 of NW_004955431.1, read as the reverse complement.
AAATTTTTAGAATGTTACTGAGGATTGTTTTAATAACATACAATTAACTTTTAATAAAAAAAGTTTTAAATGTTTATTTGAAGCAACTTTGTGCATGTGTATATTTTTTTTCTTCTCCTTATATAATACCTTTAATCTAGTTTTGTTGTTTTTCTTTAAACAAGACCTAATGTGGCTGGGTGTGATGCTCCACACCTGTAATTCCAACACACAGGAGACTGAGGCAGTGTGATTTTAGTGAGTGTGAGGCCAGCCTGGTCTACATAAGCAAGTTCAAGGGCAGCCTGCACTGCATAGTGAGACCCTGCCTCAAAAAAAAAAAACCAAAACAAAAAAAGAGAGAGACCTAATATGTCAGAATTAGTGTTTTCTGATCAATATTTTTCAAAAGGCAGTATTTACTGTGAGGGTTCTAAGTTGTTATTAAATATCATTTTGAAGTATAATTTTTCTTAGCACTACAATCCAGACTTCATATTTCATTAATATATTACTTGGGTTGGTTTTACTTTCCTATTTTCATAGTTAGACTTACTCGGAAGACAAACATGCAGTATGTTTTAAGTGTGATTTGTTAACAGATTAACCCATTATTTCTGAATGTGTGCATTTTAAAAAATTCTTTAGTAATTATTCTTAGTCTTTTCCATTATGTACTTTATATGCTAAATATCTGCAAAGTTATCTTGTTATCTTGTGGTCTTCAAAAATTGATTTTTAACATTTGTTCCTCACTGAATTGCTAAGCAAAAAAAAAAACCTCTTCAATTGTGATAAAAATAAAAAGCTGGAATTTTATTTTATAAAATATGATCTGAATTTTAAATATTGCTACAATTTCATTATTTTTTTAAAAACTAGCCTTCGTGACTAGGTGTTACTATTTTAAGTTGCCAGTTATAGTCTATATATGAGTTAATGTGTCAAAATATGTTCACATTTTTTTCTCTTTATTTTTCTGAATCAAAAATTGCTTAAGTGCTGAAAGATGGCTTGCTTTTAAATTTAAACATGAAGGCATAGTGGTGCATGTCAGTAATCCCAGCAATGGAGAGGAAGGAAGATCATCTGAGTTCCAGGCCAGCCTCAACTACATAGCAAGACCCTTTCTCAAAGAAAACTAAAGAATTAAAAATAAAAATAAATAAATTTAAACATAACTTACATTTAAAGTTGCAGGTCCTTAGTATTATGTTGTATTTAAAGGTAGTAATTTAATAGAATCAGTATTTCTTTTTCTCTTACTCATGGGTTGATCCTATGTTACTAAGCTTTTAGCTCTGTATTACTACACATAAATTGCATATGGAAGTTTTTTTTTAATAGTTGGGATTTTTGTTAAATCTTTATGGGTTAAACTCTTTATTTTTTGCTAATAGTGTCTGAAGTCAAGCATATGGTGGTGATTAGATATGTGAGACCTGGGAGGAAGCCAGGGGCATTTTGTAAGCAAAATATTAATTTCATTTCTTTATTGGAATTTGAGCACTTTATTTCCTGGAGAACAGCTAGAAATGATACCCTCTTTATGCGTTCACCCTTATAACTAGTTAAAACTCTTCAGAGACTTTTGATAATTGAATAGTTTAATCTTAGGAGCTGATGATTATTATGTGTCATTTTTTTTTCTTTATGGATACACTACAGCTTCTCTTTCTAACCAAAATACTAATTTTGTCTTTTCTTTTGTGTTTACCCACTTTTTAAACAAAAATTACAATTTTAACATATAGTGATATAAGCAGACTTGGTAGTTTCGGCAGAATCCTTTTTTTCCCTCTGTTAATTGTATATACTTTTCTTAACTTGCTACTTAAGAAGCAGGGGCAGCAGTAACAGTTAATAAATAAATATTACCACCCCAACCTTTTTTCTTGTCCCTTAGAGTTGGAAGCAAGGGCTGGGGGATTGCTACTGCTTATCAGAGCTGTTCTTTAGAATAGCATCATTATGCAGTAATAGTGGCCAAAGAAGCCTGTACTCTCCATCTTACAGACCATTTGCAAAAGCCCCAACTTTCAGTATATTCATACAGTTTGGAGGACACTTGTTGACAGAAAAGTATTTTCTTCCCATTGTAGCATAAAGAAAACAGTGGGTGCTTATAGTCCTTAGGCTACACTATATAGTTTTAGTTTATTTAATTTTTATTTAGATAATTCCACCTTTTAGAATGGAAAATTACCTTACTTCTGGAATTATGTATATGGTTTCATGCTTTTCACTTTTAAGCTGATAGACTGGAAATGTTACTAGTAATTAGCTGCTGAGGCCATCCTAGGCAAAGTAGTGAGTTCAAAGCCAACCTGAACTAAATATTGACACCCTATCTCAAAAAATGAAAAAACAAAACAGAATATATATTTGGAAAAGAAAAGTAAAGTTGACTGGCCATACAGGAGTGGTTCCCCCCCGACACACACTTTTGGGCCATATTCTGAGCCCATGTTCACTTTTTTAACCTCATGTAAACAAAGCTGTTGATTTCTGCTGTAATTTTAAAAATCCTGTACTACTCAGTGCTGTAAATAACACAAAACAAGGCAGGCCACACCTGAAAACTTGTCTTATTTTTTCTCCCTATCAAACTTTTTTCTCTTACTACAGTAGTATGCCTACTATTTTCATTATTAAAATAATGTCACCAAATTATTCTAAATCTTTTAGAAATAAGACTTTGTAATTTCAAATAATATAAAAGAGTTCTCAATTTGTACAGTATGAATTTGTATTAACATGTAATCTAAGTATTCACATATTTCTGTCTGTATACCTAAATACTTTCCATAGATTATAGTTACAGGAAAATGGATATTACACTTACATTGAAGTTCCGATTTTACTTATAGTACTGTTGGTGGAAAACCTCATTTTAATGTCTAAACCTAATGTCCCAATTTAAAATCTGACATTTGCAGTAGTATACCTCCCTACCCCAGTAATGAGAATTGAACTCAAGGCCTTCATACTGAGCAATATTCCCTACCTTTAACAATTTTTTTTTTATATTGAGACAGTTGCTAAGTTGCCCAAGATAGACTAAGACTTTCAAGCTTTCTTTCTCTACCTCCCAGAGTGCTGGAATTACACACCCAGCTTCAGTATCATTATTTTTTAATTATTGATTATTTATTGCTAAGAACATTTTTAAAATTTTATTTTATTAGTACATATGTGTAGTACCTCATGTTTACTTGGGAGAGAAATTGGTACATGAAGATATCTTAATTATCCCTTTGCTTTATGTTTGTTTTTTTTGTACATGTTTACAGGACATAATGTTTACATTCTTTGTGTGGAGTTTGTACATGTACATAACACACCCCAATTCCTTTTTTCATCCCTTTTCCCTCCTCTCCCTACCTGCTTTCCATCTCTTGATACCGTTTCCCTATGGGAAAGGTCTGTCTCCCTACTTCCTGTTATCTTTTATTTTGCTCTTATTTTTACTTTGAGTTCCTTTACTTTTAAAAGACAACCATAGTTTCTCTGTATTTATCTTAATTAAAAGTCATTCATGATCATTCCCATTTCTAATGTTTTCCTTTAGCAAGCATAGTAAACTACAAAATAAAATATTATTTCTCTGGTATACCTATAAAAGCTTTTGTCATAGTATGACCTTATATGAAATAGTGAGTTAGTCTACAACTTATTTTGGTATTGTAAAGTCAAGCATATTCAACCATAGATTCAGATTCTGTTTTCTTTCTTTTTTTTTTTAAGTACATTGATGTAATTTAATAGTTAACACTAAGTACTGTTACCTACTGTGAAAACACCTTTTCACCATTAATTACCATTTAATGTCTGGACCATCTGTACCAGAATAACCTAAAGTAAAACATTCTCAGACTTGCTATATCAGAACCTCTGGAGGTAAGGCTTTGAAATTTTTGGTTTTTACAGCTTGTACAACATTTTTTTTTTTCACAAGCACTACATGTCAAAAGCATTGTATAAAATGGAATTGGTGGAGTTTTGTTCCACCCCAGTAAATCATTCATATCTCTTGATTTTTTTTCTTATGGTCATCTTGGATCTATCTAAGCTCAGTGTCTAATTGGGAATCTTACCATTTCTGTAACAACAGTTATAATTAAATATCGGGGGCTGGGGATATAGCTCAGCAGTACAGCACCTGTCTGGCAAGCATGAGGTTGTGAGTTTGATTCCCAGTACCAAAAAAAAAAATATTGGTGTTTCTTCAGTTCTGTGAAAAAAGAATATCTTATCAAAGCTTTATTTTTGTGCAAGTGCCTTGGGCCAAAGTTTAGTCTGCTCTATTTGTTTGAAACATTAGTATACCTGTGTTAGACATACTTGATGAAAACAGAAGGAATTGATCATTTAGAAATTCTCAAAATTTTCATCTAGATGGCAGCTGTTTTTCTTAAATATACTTTCAAATGAAGGAAATATAAAAAGGGGAACATTTCATATTCTGCTTGTTGGAGCATTTGGGAATATCCTAGTAAAGTTGAAGATACAGTAGACTTGAAATGGTCTAGATAAGCTCAGACATGTTTAAAAACATCTTGTTTATTTTTAGTAGCAAAATATTGAAAGCAGTATAAATGTTAAGTAACAGGAGAATGGTGAATTGTGACACAGTCTTGTGATAAACTATATAGCTTTTAAAATGAGAGTAACAGATATCACTGGATGACGGTCTTAAGCAAAAACAAAAACTTTGTAGGAACATTATATACAGTAGCATGTTTATATAAAAGTGGATTATGATGCCATCTATACAAAGCTTGGTAGCAATGGTATACAGTATATTGTTTTAAATACTTTAAATTGTAGTAACTGTAAAATTATGTGTAGGACATAAACATCAAATTTAAGCTTGTGATTGCATCTTCAGTGAGTGGATTGAGGTCAGAGTATAGCATACTAGGAACTATATGTGTAATTGTTTTTCTTTACAAAAACAAAACAATCAGAATATTAGAATTAGCTGGATGAGGGGTGTAAGGGGCACATGGAGAGTCTTTTAGATTTATTTTGATATTTCTGTGAATTTTGAAATGAAAAACATGGTCCTCTGTGTGTGTGTGTGTGTGTGTGTGTGTGTGTGTGTGTGTGTGTAGAAGATTATCCTGCAAAATGTACACTGAAATGCTCCACTAAGAAGTTGGATGAGTTTGTTGTATTTTTCCTATTCTGTATTTTGTAAGTACTTCTGTCATATGCTGTAAGGGACAATTTATAATCAAAGCTCACAGAAATCCACCGTTCTAACCACCTCAAGTTACTCAAATATCTTTAAATTTTTTTTTTATTTTTAAAACCAGTTGTAATATTTCCTGCCATCATGTATTGATTTTTAAACCTTCATACTCTTGCAAATAAAGGACAACCATGGAAACCATTTATCACACCCTTTTCATTCACTGATTCAATTCCACAACTGTGTTTTCTTTTTTAGCCATAGCATCATCATGTAATATTTTCATAGACTTTCTATGTATTTTTAAACTCTTAACTTCACATTTGTACTCTACACTACAGTGGAATTCTTGGAATTGAGCAATACATGGCTTTCAGATTTTGTGTGTGTGAATGTATGTGTTTAATAGAGATCAATCTGGGGGTTATAATCTTGAATTAATTTAAGATATAAGATATCTGCAGTTTTATGATGTCCTCCACAAGCTCAGTGTATTCCAAATTTGACACTGAAGTATGAATTTTAGTTATATTTACATTTTTTTACTTCTATTTCAGAAGGTGATAGAAAAACTTAAAAACTAACTACATTATAAATAATGTAAATGCTGCTACTGGCTATTTATAATCCATAGTTCTATGATATATAAGCATTCAGAAATAAATGATTGTTGACCTCAAACTGAAAGTATTCTAACTTCCATGATCAAATGCTTAAAGGCTTCACTCTTATCTTTTCCCTAGGTTTCATGATACAGTGAAGACCATAATAAAACCCTCTTACTTAGCCCAGCAGTTCTTATTTTGTAAGTATTAACAGTCCCACTGCCATTGCTTATAAAAAGATGCTATTGATATCATGTTTGTTTATTTCTGATTTTTTTTCTATTCATTCTACAATAATAACTTACTAATCTCTTATCCCCCTACACATTGAGGTTTAATGTTAATTTAATACAGTTTAGAGAAAACTAATACTGCCTTGGGTAAGTTTTTTATTTTGGGAAGTATTTTATAGCCAGGCCCTATTATCTCTTAAGTATGAAAATCACAATTTTAAATCCTTTTCCTTCTGAGGTATTTACAGATGAGTAGTGGTCTTTTTAATTATCATTACTCATGTTTATTAATCTTAGAGTTTTTATAAATTGAGAGTATCACTGGGCATGGTGGCACACACCTGTAATACCAACACTCTGGAGGGTGAAGCAGGAGGATCTCGGCAAGTTTGAGGCCAGCCTGAACTACATAGCAAGACCTTGTCTCCAGATAAATAGATAGTATCCTTTCTACTTGAAATAATTTTTTTTTACATTTCATTAGATAACACTTGAGCCTGCTTTTGAGGAGCTTTATATTTAGCTATTAAAACAGAAAAAAAAAGGAAAGCATTCCCTTTCCTTCCTTTTATATATGCAGTGCCGCCACTGCCCCCCCACCCACCCAGTTTGCAGGGCTTACATTCCTAGAGCACTCACAAATTGTGAAAAGCCATGAACTTTATGTGTGGTCAGAAAAATGCCTATGAACGCCTAATTTTATAGTTTAAACCCTAAATATGCTTTGTCTCCTGTATTTATGTAATTTAATAAAATGCTATATAAATAAAGCCTTAGAAAGTACAGGGCATTTTGGCAGCGTCTTAGGGGTCTTAGGGCTTTAAGGTGAACAAAACATATGAAATGGTGTTGCATCTGCCAGAGATGGGTTATAGGGCAGCAGCCAATCAGCAGAAAGGAGAACTAAATAATGCTTTGGGATTGACTACTTGCAAACCTCCCGCCAATAAAAACAATTACAGAGGATATTTGCTATTCTCTGAAATTGTGGGGGGTTTCCACAAACAATTATTAGTTAGGTTCTAAGGAAAAATCCACAAATGACTGAGGCCAAGAAATCTGAACCACAACTTTGCGGGGGTAGACTGTATACATGCACACCTCTTTCTTACAATAAGAATCATTCTCCCCTGATTTCATTTAACTTTAGAGATGCTTATAAATTCGGATAGAGTAATTCTAACAGGTTAGTTGAAATTAATCATAGTTGTGGAAGAAGTCACAGATTAGGGACATGTTACATGCACAGTATACTTATTTCTCTAGAAGTATTTGAGACCCTAAAGTAAGGTACTAAAAAGATTGGTTTCTTTCTATTCTCTAAGCTAATTTGCCATCTCTAAAGAAAACTCAAACTCAGGTGTAGCTTTCTGTTCCTAAAGGCGTTGAAGCATGGACTTGTTTAAATGAAAACTAGTGCTTCAGTGCTTTCCTTACTTTAACACTTACTTACATTCATATTTCATATCATATGGATGTTAGAGGGTCGATATTATGAACATAAAAGATCAGCCATTAAACTCAATAAATTGTGAGATTTGGAGGGGGGGTGAGGGATCAGTTAAAAGCTAAAAACTTAATAATGAGCCATTTTGCAAAGTAGTAGCCAAATGCCATAGGTCAAGTATTTTTCTAATTTTTTTCCTTTATATTTTTGTCTTTGGTACATTATAATGGAAACATTTGCAAATCCCTAAAGAATCCTACATAATCCAGAGTTGGGTTCCTTAATTGGTCCCTTGGAAGCCAGCTCAGCTTCTCTTCAACTTAACTCTTAGGAAAAGAAATCCTTTATGTTGGTATTATATTTCTACTGTAAATTGGCAGTTGATCCACTTCTCAAAAAAAAAATAGATATCATTTACCTCCTGATTTATAAGCACAGATAACATCATATGCTTTCGCTCCTTTATAAATTTCTAAGCAAATCGTCTTTCTTGGCTGATTTCCAGCATCTTTCAAACATAGGTCACTTGCCATATTTTATAGTTGGAATACTTTCTGTTGTGTATTCTGCATAGGCAGTTTGTGTGGAGTTCTCTTCCTGTAAATCTTAGGTGGTAATATTTCCAATTAAATAATATCCAGAAAAATAGTTACATAGTAACAGTAGTCAGTGATGCTATGTGATTTTGGTATGTCCTCCTTAAACTATTAATTTATGGAGTATGTGTTTTCATATTCAGTGCTGTCAAAATTAAATAATGACAGTGCTTTGGGTTTATTTTTCTATATTGAGTAAACATTCTTCAAGTTTGCATTTTAGTTTAAACATCTAACACTTCTGTTGCCAACAAAAGACAAAAATAGTCATTGCTTTCCTTTTCTTCCCCTTTGCTGTACTGAAGGTTGAACACAGGACCTTCACACTGGCTGCATCCCCAGTCCTTTTCTGTTTTGAGGTAGGGTCTCCCAGAGCTGCCCAGGCTGACCTCAGCCCCCAAGTAGTTTGGATTACAGATGTTTGCCTCTGTCTGGTTTGCACTTTTTTGAACTGTTTAATTTTCACATTGTATTTTTAAATACATACACTTAAATTAGGTATTTCTGTTATGTGAGTTTAAATAACTTGTTTAGAGTTTTAAAACATCTTTAGGGAATTGTCATCAGTTAAGAACAATATACTATCTTTTTAATCTAAAATAACAAAGATCTTAAGACACTGACTTTATAAATAGACAAACAGGAGATAAAGCAGAAAATTCACCATTCAGTGCAGTCTGTGTTGGTAGTCTTGCAAAGTACTTTGAGACAAATTACTTCCTAACTTAAGAGACTTACAAATTTGCCTGTCGCAGGCTATAAAGAGAAATGACAGTCTATTTCCCATGTAGGACAAGTTATCAGAGAAGTTTTTAAAAATATTTTCAAGTTAGCAATAAAATAGCAATAGCATGTAAGGATGCCAGTTTAGAAAATATTGTCAGTTGTTGAATTCTAAATAGTATAAATATAGGATGAATCCAAAATACTGGAAAAAGAATGTTTTAATCAGTGAGGCAGTTACAGATGTTATAGTGATATAAGATTTGTGATGATAAGATCTGTTTTGCTTTTGATAAAAATGTAATTATATCATGCACTAGACAGCTGAAAATTCATTTTTAATTTCTTTGTGATAGAAATTTAGTCTTATGTAAATCACTGTCTGTGCCACTCACAAGAAAATTTTAATTATTTTAAATAATTGGGGAGTCTAGGGATTTAGCTCAGCAGCACAGCGCCTGCGTGGCAAGCATGAGGTCATGAGTTCAGTACCCACTACCAAAAATAAATAAATAATTCTTTTGTGGTACTGGTAAAGAGGTACCTAAACCCTTAAAGTTACAGATTATTCTACAATTTTAAAATTTATTTTGAGGTGGTACTATAGATTGAGCCCAGGACCTTTGCATGCAACTATCTACCAACCCCGTTTGTATTTTTTGTTTTAAGACAAGGTATCATTAAATTGCCTAGGCCGGGCTTAAACTTGAAATCATTCTGCATTAGCCTCCCAGAGTGCTGAGATTACAGGCACATGGTACCACACTCAGCCTATAATTTATGAACATAGGAAAAGTTCACAAAATACTATAGTTGTTTCTTGGTCATTGTTCAAATAATTGCTGTTTTTAGGAATTATACAATATTTGATCAAATGCCAGGTATTCATTGTCTTCAAAGCCTTTAGAGAGTTGCCATATATGTTTTAACAGAATAACTGAGTTAAAGCTGAGCTTTCATGTTTTTCATAGGTTTGTTTCTTATGTTCTCAAAAAAATTGCAGCAATAAAATTAATTTAAGTGCCAAAATTATGGGTTTTTATTTTCCCACCCTGAAAAACTTCTCAGCTTACAGGGAAGTCAAGGAAAAGTAGTAATTTCTTATTTACGAAGTTATATTCAATGTTTTCTTAGGAAAATTCAAACATGTCAAAATTATATTCCACGTTTGATTTAAACAGAAACTTGAATATACAAATACAATGAATTCTAATGAGTAGGGATTTGAAGCCCTGAGCATAAATATAATAGATAACATTCCCAGGGCACTTGGTATAATTTTAGCTACTATTAATCTGTAGCTTGGGTGTTTCAATTTATTTCCATGTAAAAAGAGAAATAAATTGAATGCAGAATTGAAGTATATGTTCATTTGTTAGTTTCCACACTTTTTTGGCCAAGATTATCAGTTTTAGTCTTCGTGTTAAAATAAAAAAATAATTTTTTTTTTTACTAAAACAAATTTTTTAGCTGGATGTGGTGGTGCATGTCTGTAATCCCAACAGGACAGGAGGCTGAGGTGGGACAATTGCAAGTTCAGACCCAGCCTGGGCAACTTGATAAGACCCTGTGTCAAAATTTTAAACAAGGATGTAGCTCAGTGTTGCCTCTCCCCCAATTTTTTCTTTAAAATACCTTATGTAATTTCTTCTTTTTTTTTGTCTTTTTGAGACAGGGTCTTGCTATGCAGTCCAGTCTGATCTTGAAATCACTTTGTAGCCCAGGCTGGCCTCAAGCTCGAAATGACCCTCCTGCCTCAGCCTCCCCAGTGCTGGGATTACAGGCGTGCGCCACCCCGCCTGGTTACTTTATGTAATTTCATTTTCTTACAGCAAAATTATTTGTAACTAATGAAAATGAAGTTTTTAAATGTTTTATAGTATGAACTACAAACAATGCCATCACTTCCAAGTTCCTTACCGCTGATTAGATTTTATAACCACAGGCAAAAATATTTAGAGAAGCAATATCAAAGAAAATCTAAGCTTTTTTTAATGGTTTATTTTGAGGCAGTCTTGCTATATGGTTCATGCTAGCCTTGAACTCTACATAGCCCAGGCTGGCCTCAGACTTGTAGCTGTCCTCCTGCTTTAGCCTCCTGGGTGCTGAGATTGCAAGTGTGACCCATCAGACCCAGTGGATTTTAATTTATTAAAATTTCTTGCTACTTTTCATATCCTTAGTTGGGCCACACATAGTGATTCTTTATGCCCCTAGTATTTGGTGCCTTTTAATCAGAATTTATGCACAAAATTGGCAGTTTGGCCTCCAAATCCAAAACAAGACAACTTTATTAAGTTGCTATGGCTTAGAAGTGTTCTTTGCAAAGGCCCATGTGCTAAAAGGCCTGGTTGCCAGCCTGTGACACTATTGAAGGTAGTGGAAAGTTTATGAGGTGGGGCCTGATGGAAGGGGTTTTGTTTTCTAATTTTTTTAGTAACTCTTTGCTTTTACTCTATATCAGTCATTAGGACTCTTTCTGTATTTTTTTTTTTCAGCAATCAAACTTGAAAGCAGAGATTTAAGGGATACTGGTACTGTGATATTTCCAGTGAACCAGGATACAGAGTGAAGAAATTGAACGGGATATACCAGGAAAATACTGCCACATAGCTAGTCCATTTTGAATGAAAAGATAGGTATGAAAGTGAAATCAGTTATTTACTCAGCATAGTACTCAATACTAAGAACATTTTTCTATGTTCATAAGTTTGTAGTGAGTGGAATTTCAGTATTAGCTAGCAAGTTTGAAATGGAAATCTACCAGAAATGATAGACTTACACTGTCCTTAAATGTAGGGATAAATACAAGGGGATTGGTGAGTATTTTAACCTCCAGAAGTAGCTCTAGTGAAGAAGCAAAGATTGGGTAGGCATATATACAGATTAGGGAAGAAAAGAACGGGAAAATAATTTGTTGTAAGCATCTCCGTTCTTTAGGCTACCTTGAAGATGTATGCACTGGGAAAGACTAATCACTGCATTCAAAATGATTAGTAATTTATTTGTTCTATTTCTTACTTACCTGGTGACTAGAGGAGTGTGGTGCTTGGTCAGTCGTGCCATCCATTACTACTGTTTCATTATACTTCTCTAATGTAAAGACTCTAACAATATATAACCACTAACACACTAACATATATTCTCTTAGTGTAATAATACCCAGTTCCTGTTGAATTCCTGATTATTTCAGAAAAGTGTACATCGCATTTGGATTTATTTTTCTTTTCTAGACAGTCTCACTTAAGTTTCCCAGGGTGGTCTCAAACTTGTGTTCCTCCTGAGTAGCTAGGATTACAGACATGTGCCATACATATTGCATTTGGTTTTCATGTTTCTTAAAAGAGAACTGTTAAATGGAATGATAGGGTTTCCACTGGAGAGAGAGAGAAATAATACTATATAGATTCTGATTATATCATCCTTGATACTGTGGCAAAAATATATAGGCTCTACTTAAAAAATCAGATAAATAATGTGAACATGTGGATTTTAGGGAGTTTGTATGACTAAACATCAAAAGTCTACCTGAAAGTCCAATGAAGTTACAAGGTACTTAGACCTAATTTAAAAGTATAAAATTAAGAATGTGGTGAAGAAGTAGTTAAACTGAAATCCCAAAACAAATCAGTTGTTTTCGCTGGCTATTTGAATACAAGAAATGATTATCACAGGCCAAAAATTGAATGTAATAAGAAAATGACAGTAGGTAAGTTTTTATAGGACATAAAAGGAAAACCTATAATAAAAAATATGGTAAATAACATATTAATGTCTTATTAAATGGCACTTCTTAACTAAATGGTATGTTCATAATTTAATCATGTCTGGGAAGTAAAGAGTCATCAAAAGATTTTAAAAATATATAAATGTCTTCTAAGTAGTTTAATGTTGTATATAAGGAACCTTAAGGAATAAAAGTGATAACTATTTAAAGCTTGTATCTATAAACTTTCTGGAATAAATTGTCTTGATTGAATACTGATGATAAACTTAAATTGTTGTTAAAAGTAGGGATAAATACAAAAGGTATTAGTATTTTAACCTCCAAAAGTAGCTTTAGTGAAGAATCAAAGATTGAGTTGGCATATATACAGATTAGGGGATAAAAGAATCTTGTATTCACTTAAAGTCTACTTTTTTTTGGATTATGTCTGAACATTATTTTATTATATTCCTGTTCACAACACTGAATTAAAAGACGTCTTTTGTTAATATAGGCTCTCTTTGTGTGTGTATGTGTGTGTGTGTGTGTGTGTGTGTGTGTGTTTGGATCATTGGTCATCTTTTTTTTAATCATTTTTTATTTTGAGACAGGGTCTCACTAAATTGCCTAGGTGAGGCTAGAACTTGGAATGTTTCTGCCTCAACCACCCCAAGTGGTAGTATTACAGGTATGCATTGCTGTGCCCAGCAGTATAGCCTTTTTGTTTGTGTTTTTTTTTTTTTTTGGTTTTTTTTTTCTGGTACCAGGAATTGAACTCACAACCTCATGCTTGCCAGGCAGGCTCTGTGCCACTGAGCTAAATCCCCAGCCCTGTAACCATTTATATCCAAGAAGCAAATTTTAATATGATCCTATGAAATTTATTTTTACATTTACTAAAGCTTTGAACTTTATAATAGGATAATGAAAAAAATTACCATATCAGTGACACTGTTTTAGTTATACCTCCTAAGACCTTTCCTTAAAGATATAAATAAGAGCTCGTAAAATTTTCTTTCAGACATTATTACTGACATGTCATACCACTTATGCATTATTCCATACCCCACTCCTTTTTTTTTTCCTTTTGCAGTACTCAGTAATTGACCTCATGGGCATTCTACCACTAAGATACATTGCAGCCCTTTTTATTTTGAGACAAGTTCTTGCTAAATTCCATGCTAGTTTCAAAGCTTGGGAATCTCCTCCCAATTATCTGCAGTTATACAGATACCACATGTACCACTTGACATTCCACTCTTAAGCAAAGATAATCATTCTGTGTCTCAGTGGTTATACATAGCTAGTTTCTTAGAGATTCACGGGAAAAATTTGAAGCATATTAGAAGAAAGTATTCACTATTATTAACTGTGTTGATGTTAGGTTGGGTAAAATTAAGTATTCAAACTGATATGTCAAACAAACTAGCAGAAAAATCTTCATGCCATGTATTAGCACCTGAACATCCTTATTATGTGACAGTGGAGATTGTTTAAACTTGTAGATTTAAGAGAAATTTAATAAAATAGCCCCTTGTTGAGGCATAGAATGTAACCACTTTTGGTAGGTATAAGGCCTAGAAGATAAATGAAAAGGAAAAAGAAATCAAACCTTATCACACTGGGAAGAGATTACTACTGCTGTGGAGCACAAGAAACGTGTACCTTCCTGTCTGCCTGAAATTGCTCCGTTGAACCTTTTGCTTTGTTAATACAGTTAAATCAAGAAACTTCTATATTTTTCTGGAGTTGGAATGAATTTTTTCTAATAGTTTATGGTTTTCATGTTTTCAAGTAAAAATGTTATTTTAACTTATCTTAGGTAAAAATTGAAGTAAAATTTAAATAATCGTTCTCTGAGGTTATTAAAACAAAATTATAGTATTACAGTATTTTATTTCTTGAGGAACCTTAAAATTCTTTAATGTAATTGAAAAACACAAATATGTGTTAGGAATTTCTCAAGTTATTACAATAGATTTATCTTGGTTACATTTTGAAAAGTGCTGGCTGGAGGTAAGTGGCATATGCTAGTAATCTCAGATACTTGGGAAGCTGAGGCAGGAGGATCCCAAGCTTGAAGCCATCTTAGGTAACTTAGACTTTGTGTCAAAATAAAAAGGGCTGAGGATATAGTACAATAGTTGGGTCCCCTGTTTTCAAGCCTTTGTGCCATAAATATGTATATACATACAGAAACAACAATACGTGAAGCACTGATTGCTCAGATGCAAGGATAGCTAAATGTACTTTTTAATAATGAGGAAAATACAACACATTAATGTGGAATTAGATGTCAGTGTTTTTGTATAAATAATTAGATATAACAGGGGCAAATTTTGGTGCTTGGGTTATGCATGTCACCTTTTTATTCTATAATAGAAATGATTTAGATTTTAAAAAATCCTTTTAATAAGAAAGTTGAAGCAAAATGGTTCTTGAGCCCTGAGCCAGAGTAGTGATGGTTTTAAGGTACGTTTTGGAGAGAGAAGTCATTCCTACATCCTAGTGGAAACCAGGAGTATCTTCCCTTTCCTACTGCATAGAGTGAAGGGGACAGGCAAGACAGGAAGAATGAGAGGCATGGAATGTCTCTTTTATATTTCTTTTCAGGATACCAAGTTATTATCGGTACCAGGATGCCAACATATTATTCCAAGGCTTCATAATCTAGATGTGTAACTACTTAACATCTAATGGAGATAAATCTTCAGTGTTAATATATAGATTTTTATAACATCTCAGGGAGAATTGATTTGTTCGGAGCTTTGTATGTTTTTCCTATATTTTGTATTAAAATATTTCATATGGCTTCTAGTCTAAAAGTACATTTGCGTTTTGCTAGCCTAAGTTTATTGAAACTGTATTTTTGTATGTCATTTCATGTTTTTCCCTTGACATGAAGTTTTACCTATCCTGATGAAGATTTCTTTTAAAAGATATACAACAAGGAACAAAATCCAGTTTGTTAAGAGCAAAATTCTGCTCTTAATAAGGTAAAAATAATTTGTATGAATTATTTTTTGCTTATAAAGGGAAAATATAATGCATTCAAAAATGTGAAGATTTACTTGCAGCACAAGAAAAATGTGCTTTTCTTTTCCCATTATTCACCTGTTTCCTAACTTAGAGGACTTTCTTCAGGTTTTGATACAGAAAACTTCTAAAAATCATTATGGACATATGTCAATGTTAAAATCTTTAAACATGGATTTTTTTAATGTATTTTTTTCTAAAAGAAAATTTTTTTATTCTTTAGGTACTAATGTGTGTTTTTTTTTAAAAAAAAAAAACCTTGGAGTAAAGTAGCAGCACATAATGGTTTGTGGATTTTGAAAAGGTGCAGGCCATATTGTGCTGCCTCAAAAATACAAGGATCTGATCTTCTGAAGAAAATATATTTCTTTTACTTATAGCTCTTATGATAGCAATGTCAGCAGTGCCTTAGCAGCACGTAAATATTGGTGTTAAGATTCTAAAATTATCTCCAGTATTAACTGTGCTGCTGAAGTAAGGTTGGCAATAATCTACAATCGTATATTAATGCATATTAATGTTACTAATTTTTTTCAGGTTGATATATTTTCAATATTATTGACAATATTATATCTAGTATTATTCTGCAAAAGTGTCAGTTATAGCTTTTTGTATTTATTGTACTACTAAAATGGTATACAGTTGTTTCTTGGTATCCATGAAGGATTGGTCTAAGCACCCCTATAGATACCAAAATCTGCTGATGCTAGATTCCCTTACATAAAATGTGTGATATTTGCTCACAACCTATGAACATACTCCTATATACTCTAAATCATCTCTAGATTACTTATAATAACTAATATAAGGTTAATGCTGTATAAATATGTATTAGGTAAAAAGTTATATAATTTAGAGAATAATAAGAAAAAAATCAGTACATAATCAGGTTTTTTTCCTCAAATACTTCGATCCATGCTTGAGTCCACAGACACAGAACCCACAAATACAGTGTCCACTGTAATTGAAATTTAATAATAGTGTTGCTCGGTGTAGTGTCTCACGCCTGTAATCCCAGCACTCAGGAGGCTGAGGCAGGAGGATCGAGGCGAGTTTGAGACCAGCCTGGGCTACAAAGTGAGCTCATGGCCAGCCTGAACTGCATAGCGTATCCTTGTCTCAAAAAAAAATTGTGTTGAGTGCCATCAGGATTTTGTAGAGGACTAGGAGTGTTCCTCAGTGGTAGACCTAGCTTGTGCAAGGCCCTGGATTCAATCCCCAGTACCTTTAACTGGGGTTAAAAAAGGTTTCTTAAAAAAGCTTAGGGAGTATGAGAAGAATTTATTTTGTATATTCAATACAAATATTTAGATTTTTAAAAAGTGAAACAAATAGTAATTTTCTCTGATTGGAAATTACTTTAGGTACTTTCCTATGTTACAGATAAAGTATAAAATGTGTTATACATTTTGAACAGAATTTGGAAGGTAATTTTTAGTAATATTTCTAAATATTTCATTACAAGTGATGAAGGAGAAACATTAAAACATGGGAGTTAAATTCCTGAAAACTCTTCATCTCAAAATTCACTTAATCATAAAAAAAAATCTTTAAAGGCACCTAATCATAACCTTAAAAGTAGGAAAAGCCTTATGGATGGTCAACCTACTGACTGGGTAACTGAAGAAACAAATTCACATTAATTTGCCAAAAGTGACAGAATAGGGTCTTAATCCTCTGTCTTCTAACATTATAATAGTCTATTATTTTAATTAGTTTTCATTAAAATGTTTTTGTAAATCCTTAGCTCTAGGTTTTTGTTTTACAAATCAAAAAGTTCTGCTGTACTTTTTTTTAATCTAATACTTCAGAGTAGTACCAAATTGTGATTTAATGTTAATTTTATAGACATCAGTAACAATAAAAATGTTTTGATTTAGTTAAAATTCAAAGAAAAATACTCTTTACCTTCTCTTTCTTACTTGTAGTATTTTAAGTCATTAAAATGATATTCATGATAATTCTAACAGTTACATATAATATGCCATAGATCTGCTGTTATTTCCTACAGGCAGCATCGTACCCTTTTCAATTGTAACCAAGGAAAAAATATGAACAAAATAAAAAGTTCTTCATGAATTATTTCTAATAGTAATTGTATTTTTAAACTCCTAAAAACTATTTCAGTTTTTATTTAAGGTATAAAAAAAAAAACTTTCATTTAAGAACAATATATGGCCTTCTAGAAAAAAAAAAATGTTTTCCCCAAATAAGGAAGTACTATATTGTGTGGTAACTAGAATTAAATGCCAACATTTATATGGAAATAATACTGCCTTAATGCTTTTAGCAATCATTCATTAAACTCTTAACCTATTTATTTCATTTTAACCATTATATAAGACTAACAAATATTATAATTTTTGGTTCTACTACAATTATTCCAAGTCCTAAAATAGAAGCTTAGATATATTTATTGAATAAATTGCAAAGTTTGTCCAGTATACTGTCTAGTATTTTCCAGAATAACCCAGAAGTTACCTTGCTCTGTGTTTTAAATGTACCTGGTCAGATTTTAGAAAATTTTATTAATGTCTTCTGAAAAGAAAAAAACCTGCATTTTACATTCACCAAGAGAATCTATATCAACATATCCCACATGTGAAGGACTCTACAGTGTTATGGTTCATGAAAACTCGCATGTTTTTAATCTTAATGGTGAATTGAAAGAAAATTGAAATATTGGAAGAACAAGCAAATGTAGAAAAAATATTACATTAAAACTTACTATAGCCAGGAAGATTTAGCTCAGCAGCACAGCACCTTCCTGGCAAGCATGAGGTCGTGAGTTCAATTCACGGTACCAAAAAAAAAAAAAAAGAAAAAGAAAACGGGCATGGTGGCTTATGACTATAATCCCTGCACTCAGGAGGCTGAGGCAAGAGGATCATCATTGTGAGTTCTAGGTCAGCCTGGGGTACAAAGTGAGCTCAAGGCCAGCCTGAACTGCATAGTGAGACCTTGTCTAAAAAGACAAATAATAATAATAATTCAACAACTTACTATAATTTAGTTAGGGATGTAGCTCAGTGGTAGAGCATGTACTTAGCATGCAAAAGACCCTGGGTTCAATCTCGAGCTCAAAGAAAGAATCTTGTTCTAGTACTATGCGTGTTTTTAAAATGTTAATTTTTTTTTTTAAATGTTAATCTTAATTGGACTATTTGCAAAGAAGAAATACACGAGTATATGTTAAGTCTTCATTTTTCCCATCTTTGGGGAAAAAAAATCCTAATGGTTTACACTCAGGTTTCTTTTTAAATTGACGCCAGAATATTGTAATATTGACTATCTTCAGTTTCTTATGTGGAGTATGCCTTAAGTTTGGAGCTGAAGGGACTGCAGGCAAATATCCAGGAGATAGAAGAATATTTTAATAGTTTAGCAATTCAGTTTGCATCCTTATATACAACTACAAACTTGTCAAAATCATACTGATTAATATGTGATAGATTTAAAAGCTTACTAGACTAAATTCTATATTTAACATTATTTTCTCCAGTTATATTTGACTGTTATAGTTAAGTGTTTTTGAAGCCACTAAGTATTATTACTGGTACAGTTTAGCCATACTTTGTTTAGCAAAATTATACTCTTGTAAAATATAAACTCTTAAATTAATGTTTAAGTTTATTTAGAAAGTGACATTCTAAATCGAATTGTATTTCTTTTCCTTTTGCAGGTGGATATTACTTTCCCTTCATGGAAAAAGTTTTATTCTAGATGTTCTTATTAAATATTATCAAAAGGGAGAAAAATTAATGTTCTAAATTTTTTAGATAGACTTAGCTGTAATAAACGTTTAGATATATCCTTACATATTTGGGGGAAGAGCAGCTAGGAATATAGCTCAGTGGCACAGCGCCTGCCTTGCGAGCGCAAAGTCCTGAGTTTGATTCCCAGTGCTAAAATAAAAAATACTTGGGGAAAGAAGAGACAATCATCAGTACAGTCCCATCTACTAAAAGGTTTTATTTTCTACTCTTACCAATGGATTTCTTGTAGCTGGTGCTTTATTAATAATAGCCTGAACTCTAATGCAGAACTGATTATGCACCAGAAAGTTAAGAGCTTACGCTTTTATAGTGTTTATAAAATATAGATCAACTATCTCTAATTTTTTTTTCCTTTTTTGCAGTACTAGGTATCAAACCCCAGGCCTTGTACATGCCAACCAAGCACTCTACCATCAAGTCACTCCCCAAGCCCTCTTTTTTTTTTTTTAAGGCTGTATGCAGTGAAAAATGGTTTGGCAAAATAAATATTTAGACCTTCTGTATTTAAATGACTGCAAAATGACATTACTTGCTTATTTCATGTGGGTGTGGTGTGGGTGTGGGTGTGTGACACAAGGCACTGGCTAAGGATTGAACCCAGGGCCTTTGCAGCGAGCTACATCCCCAGGCAGCCCCACCCCCTTTTTGAGACAGAATCTAAGTTGCTAGTTGCCTGGACTAGACTCGAATTTGTGACCGTCCTGCCTTCACCTCCCTCAGTGATGGGATTTTAGGTATGCACCACCAGCTCTCTGTACTTCTTAGGAACAACCTTAACAGTTGTGTGTGCCTCAGCCTGTTTGATCTTTGCAAATAAGACTGTTTTAATGAATATGGTTCAAGATTAGAACCTGTATCTAAGACTATTTAAAGTCCAAAGAAAATGTTTGAATGGGTGGTTAATAGGTATATGTGTAATGATCAGGCTTTTATGAATTTACTCTGCTGACTCTCAAATTGTTTTCTACTTGATTAGCTTAGCTGGAGTCAAAGGTAACAGTTGAAGAGACATTCTGGAATTTGTTCATCTTTTTCATCTCCCACAGTCTTCTGTTCTTTTTTGAGACAGATGTACATAGTTGAGGCTGCCCTTGAACTCACTGTCTAGTCCAGGCTGGCCTCTAAATTTGTAGCAGTCCTCTTGCCTCAGCCTCCCAAGTTCTGGGATTACAGGTGGATGCTACCAGAACCAATTTACCACAGTCATTTTTCCTTTCTGCAGTCTTGGGAAATTTTGCTGTAATTAAGTACTTCATCATTTCTTATTTCTTTTTAGCAGCATCTTAACAGGAGTTCTTTGTCTCTGGTTCGGTCTTAACAGTTACATCTCCTATAAGATGTACCACTCATTTCATCTTTTAAGACAGTTTTTTCCTACATGATAAAACTTACTCCAGACCGCAGATGTAGCCCAGTGACACAGCGCCTACCGGGTAAACTTGAGGTCCTGAGTTCAATTCCCAGTACCAAAGAAAAAGAAAAAAAACCTCACACTTCTTAGTTCAATTCTTCATGGTCCTACTTTAGACTTTTCTGAGTTGTTCAGTTTTCTTCAAATGGACTAGAATCAATCCATTCTTTTTCTTTTTTCTGTACCTTTATCCATTTCACCACTTTAGTTCTCCCTTAACTAATTTTGTTACACTTTTAATAAAAAACGAGGCAAAAATTTCTCATGTGATAAGTTTTTCTCTTCCCCATACACACACACAACTGAAGGTTTAACTAAGGGGAATACTGAGCTACATCTCTAGCCCCCTTTTTTAATTTTTAAACAGGGTCTAAGTTGTTCGGCCTGGCTTCAAACTTGCAATTCTGCTTTAGCTTCCTGAGTAGCTGGAATCAGAGCAATGCTTTACCGTACCTGGCATATCTTGTTCATAATGGTTTTTCTCGCATGTAACATTCGTCTCATTAATTGAGCCTCTTTTATTTACACATACTAACTTTTCAGATGTAATAGCAATATAGATAAAAATTTTAAAACAAAAGAAATAATGAAAAAAGCAAGTGGACTAAGACATCCAGAACTTCAAAACATCATATAAAGAACTAAATGTCAGATTCCAAAGTTCAAATATTAACATACTCTGACAAGTGATATAGTTGGGGTTTTTTATATAATTATATATGAACCAGCTATAGTATATCATGATTTCATTTTAACGAATACCATGTTAAGCAGTAATCCATGTATTTATTATAATGTTTATAATATTAAGAAACTGGAAGCATTTTAAATATCCAGCAATAAAAGGCTGATTAGCAGCTTGGTAGAATACTGTACAAATGCTTAAAATATGAAGTGAATATTTAATAAGCTAAAATTTGCCTATGATTGGACTGAAGATGTAGTTCAGTGGTAGGGTACCTCAGCACCAACAAAAAGTGTCTAAATGTTATCAAATAATATGAATATTCACTAGAATAACTTTACTTGGATAGGAGATAAATCTTATTGAGATGAAAGGGATCTTAGTTACTTCCTGAGTTCCTAGATGAAAGGTTTCACTATTTCTGTACCATCCAGCCCCCAAAACCTCAGAAGGTAAGTACAAGGGGTACGTAAATCTGTTTTAGTTTGGAAACTACTAATAAGCCCAGTAAAGAAATGTAAATCATAGTATTTGATATTCAATGAAACTTTCAGATCTAATTAAGATTTTCTATGAAAATTCTAAAAGTTTAAGTTTTCTTAGCATGAAAGTATTATATAGACATACAAACCCTGTGAAAGTGAAAAATCACTTTAAAAAGTAACAGTCGTAATCAAAGATAGCTACAGTTCTTGGCCTTACACCCTTCTAATTGCATATTTAGTGGCTGTTTTCAGTGCTAGGGCCTCAAAAGTATTAGGCAAGTTTTCTACATCCCCAGCCCTTTTTCTTAACGTAGTTAATTTACTGTGCCATGATAAGAAGAGCATCTATGAGAAAAGCGATGTGAAGTGCTTCTGGCTTAGAAATGTTTTAAGTTTTGTCTAAGAAACCTGGTTACATCTAATGTATAAAAACAAAGTTTAATTTTTCTCAATACTTTAAAATTTTGAAAGATTTATAGAAAGATTTATCTTCTTTATCCTGTGGCTTTTTCCTTTGTCATACCTACATTTCTTCCCCAAAGTTGCCTTTCTATCATGTGAAAGCATCTTGAATGAAGAGAGGTCAGGAGAACATGAACAGGAGAGAATATGAACAGTAGCTATTGAAATAGTAAATTGCTTATAATTTGCTCAAAGAAATCTAAGAACTAGTTCATTAAGTTAGGAGTTTGTCTCTTCCTTTGTACCTCAATAATCAGATTAAATTTATCAAAAAATTGTTCTAAAATTGTGGAGTTCACATTTGGTATGCAAAACATTTCTCACTATGAATGACAACATATTTCATTGTAAACGCAGTTATAGTCATAAAATGTAAACATGACGCTAACAAATAGACTAATGTTTTGGCCTAGTACAGTAAATATTTTGTTCTCTGACTATCCATTTTGAGTGTAAGCAGATCTTGTGTTTCAACCTGTTTTTCTAACACCCTAACATTTTATAATTTATAAAAACTTGAGAACTTGAAAACCAACTTGATTAATAAAACTTACTCAGAAGTTTAAAATCTGACTATTTGGAAGGGGGAGGAGTGTTGGTTACCGCAGCAAGTCTATATATAGCACAGGTTTCAAGTTAAACCCTTTGTTATGCTCTTTTTCCCCTGTATTTTAGTGAATATTGCATTCTTTAGGAAAAACACCCAAAAGTAAATTTCAAGTTGCATTATAATCACACTGTTGTACCATTTTATTTTTATGTATTTATTTATTTTTTTGGTCTGTTTGAGACAGTGTCTCACTGTGCAATTAAGGCTGGTCTTGAACTCACTTTGTAGCATAGGCTGGCCTTCATCTCGCAGTGATCCTCCTGCCTCAGCCTCCTGAGTGCTGGGATTACAGGCATGCGCCACCACACCTGGCTGTTGCGCCATTTTATTTATTGATTTTTTTTGTCGTATCACTTTGAAATTAGTGATTCTCATGTGGTTAAATGCACTCAAAATTTTCAGGGACCCTTGCCAGGTATGGTGATGCACATCTGTAGTCCCAGCACTTCAAAGGCTGAAGTAAGACTCACTAGGACTTCAAGGCCAGCCTGAACTACACAGCGAGATCCTATCTAAAAATTTTTTTAAAAAGGAACCCAGAGCTTTAAAAACTGATAACTTGTTCTTTCTGGAGAAGTCAATATTAATGTAATTCTTAGGAAGATTTTGCAATAATTTTAAGTATTTCCTGTGTTAAATTCCCTCAATGTACTATTCCTTATTTTCAGCAATACCAGGTTGTCTTCATTTCTATATAGATGCATCATATCTGCATTCTATAGATAAGGATTCAGTAAATGGCAGAACACATGCAAATTCGTCATATATTCCAGTTAAACTGTCATTATTTGGTAATAAACATTTTTCCAAACCATTGTTGATTAGAAGTCTTGGTGTGTGGCACTTTCCAGGCCGCTTGGACCGTGTGGATAAGAACCAGCAGGTTATTGAGAGAATGAGAAAATGAATTCAAATGTCATAAGGAGTGACTGAAGTACTAAGAAGCTTATTTGAAAAAAATAAGTCTTGAGATTTGTTTATTGCACTGCGGAGCACAACTGGGGATTAAGTTTCAAAGAGATAAAAACTAAAACAAGGGCTTTCTACCAACTGTGGACTATGCTTAAAATTGATGAAATAGAAAAACCACTATTAGATTTAAAAGTCAGGTTTTGAAGACAAAAAAATTGGCTTGGATAAATCCTTGCTTTAATACGAAGCATTTCATCTTGTAAAAAGCAATTGGAGAGAGGGCTGTGCTAGGGATTGAACCAAGGGCCTACAGTATGTTACATAGCAGTCTCCACTGAGCTACACCTCCCAGCTGTAAAGGCCAATTTTTTACTGAATATTCCAGTTTTTCTTGGAAATGAGCATAGTTTCATCAGAATGTGGAGTATGTAGGCCAGGTGTGGTGGCGCTTGCCTGTAATCCCAGCACTCAGGAGGTTGAGGCAGGCAGATCCTTGCAAATTCAAGGCCAGCCTGGGCTACAAAGTGAGCTCAAGGCTAGCCTGAACTACATAATGAGACCGTGTCTCAAAAAGACCAAAAAAAAAAAAAAAAAAAAAAAAAATGTGGAGTATGTAAAGAAGGAACTCTTAAGACCTTCAGTATCTGTTACCAGAAACATGTCATTTGCCTGAAGTGTATGAAATAATGAAAATACTAGGGATAGGGACTTAGTTTTTAAATATTTCCAAAAGTTTTTAGAAATTTGTGTTAAAGGAAATGTTAAGACAAGTTAACAGGTATCAAAGGAGAGTAGATCTCACAGGAGAATAAAGGTGAAGAGTTTGCCTTCATAGGAAGGAATAATTACACAAGTGTTTAATGATACATCTTCAGTTTGGACAGAATTGAGGGTATTCATTGATGTTTGTATTGTAAAATGAAGGACATTAAGACTGTAGCCATAATTTGGGTTTATAACTCCAATTGGAAGTTTCTCTAGTAAAATAATAGGAGAAATTAGTGTCAGTTGGACCTTTCCTTACCTAACTAAGCACATATTAGGTGCCCTGTTGTATTAAATGAAGTGTTCTAGAACCATCAGTCTGAAATTGGCTTGGGTCTAGTTTCTGGCATCACATGTGTTTGATTATTGAGATTTAATTAATACTATGTCTCAGTTGAGAAGATAATTTTATGACATCTTTTAATGCTGGCTCCTTAGTTTTTATAGTTAAAGTACTTTTTAAGGCTATCCTGCTACTTTTCCAAATAATACATAAGACTCTTCATAGAATTGCAAATACATTAATGAACATCAACCCTGGTATATTTGTTGCTGTTTGTTTGCCCCTTGGGGAAATAAGCCAGTAAACTTTTTTGAGTCTTTCCTTAATAAAAAATGATTGAGATCAAAGGAAAATTTTATCTAGTAAGGTGGTTGGTTTTTCTAAAATGTGTTTAAAAATCACAAGGTTTAAATACTACTACCAACGGTAGAAATAATCGCTAGCACATTCCTTCACTGCAAACTTTCACTTTATTTAATATACACAACCACCCAATGAAAGAGATATGATTATCTGTTACACATAAGAAAGTTGAATCATGCCAGTGTCATTTAACTACTAAGTGAGGGAGTCAAGATTCAAGACCAAATGGTTTGATTGCAGAGTTCATGATCTTGGGAATTAAATTTACACCTTCTGTTATAAGCGAAAAGGGAAATGACTAAACATTAAGCTAAGGGCCACGTGTGTTGGCAGAAGCTTGTAATCCCAGTGTTGTGGACGCCTGAAGTAGGAGGATCATGAGTTCAAACCCAGTCTGGGTAATTTAGTGATGTATGAGACTATCTCAAAAGAATATTAAACTGAAGTGCTCAAAATGATACTGTACCTTTTAGTAGCACTTCTGGTTTCCAGAGTGCTTTTGAGTCTTGCATCATCTTGCCATTATACCCTAGGTCATTGCACACTGTAATCGCTGCTTCCATTGCAGTAGAAATCAAGACGAGAGTAAAACTGGCTTCCCAGAACTCATTTTAAGCAGGGGAAGAAGTATTAGAGAATAATAACAGACTGAAAGTTTTATAGCCTATTTGGAAGAATGTCTTAAAGAGTCTGTTGTATGTAGAAATACTAAAACATTATTTTCACTATTCTGTGATAGTACTAGTGTCCCACTGCCAAGGAGGCATGCACTTAGAAGAATGTTTCAGTATGTTAAGAGTTGAAATATGTATGTAACCATGGTTCCTTCCTATGTA
This sequence comes from Chinchilla lanigera, assembly GCF_000276665.1. Classification (NCBI taxonomy): domain Eukaryota; kingdom Metazoa; phylum Chordata; class Mammalia; order Rodentia; family Chinchillidae; genus Chinchilla; species Chinchilla lanigera. The sequence continues at coordinate 3,418,709 of NW_004955431.1, read as the reverse complement.
TTTGTGGCCCACAAATACATGCAAGATACATGAATTCAGAACCTAGGGCCAAGGATATAGCTCAGTGGTATAAGTTCCTGCCTGGCAAGCACAAGGTCCTGAGTTTGATTCTTAGTACCAAAAAAAAAAAAAAGAATTCAGACCCTATAGGATAGTCTTCCCCTAAGAAAACTACCTTTCTCCACTTGTCCAGAATGGGTATATGTAATTTACGGATCATGGTTGGTTGTTTTTAACATATTAAAGGTACCAAACACCAATTTCATCTCACTTGAATACACTGTCCCTCTTTGGAAGCTCATCAAAGTCTGAGAAGCTGATAAAGTACACAGCCTGATATCCCAGCTACTTGTGAGGCTAAGGCAGGAGGATTGCAAATTTGAGGCCATCCTGAGCTACTTGGCAAAACCCTCTCTCAAACAGGTCTGAGGATGCAGTTCAGAGTTCTCTGGGTTCAATCACCAATACTGGAAAAGTGAAGTGGTACTTTCATAGCAAAAAGACTACAGACAACTAAACAATCTAAAATGGTAAATTTATTCTAGATAATACAGTATAGTACCTAGTATTTTGTGACAACTGGACTTGTAGAAAGAATAATCATTAGTTTCATTTTGCCTTCAGAGTAATTCCAAGTAGTACAGCAAATTCCTATTCAGTCTTTGGAATTTCCTTAAATATACTGAAGTTATCAAAAAAGAGCAATACTTCCCTATACACAAGCATAGGAAATAACTGTTATTACCTTCAAATGGCTTTATTATTGTTTATATTACATATTGTGATTATGTGCTGCAGTATTTCTCTAATAGTGTATAAGCCTAATAGACTTGAGCCTAGACTATTTAGCTTACTTGACAACATGTAGTAAATAGAGTTAACCTCACATACCAACTCAGTAATATTAGCTGCATTATTTAATAAAATAGCTCCATTATTTAATATTAGCTCCATTATTAAATAAAATTCCTTAATATGGTTGCTCAATTGAAAGCAATTTACTGGCCAGGTAGCCAGAAATTGTATCTTTTCAGTGGTATTCTCCAGGGCTGAAATAGACTGGATTTACAGATCAGCAACATCACAGTTTTATTGAAGGATCAGAGAAAAAGGCTGAGAAACAAAATGGTACTTACCAAGCAGTGCTGCTGTACATGTGCAGTAAGCCTTCGTAGCAGACCCTTATTTCTCACTGAGATGACATACTAGTTAAGCAAGAAATTTCACAAAGCTTATTAACCACCCTGATGACAAAAGCAAGAAACTGACCACCCAGGTACAGTGACACATGCCTGTAATCCCAGCTGTTCTGGAGGCTGAGGCAGGAGGATCACAGATTTGGGAATAGCCTGGACAAGTTAGCAAAACCTTGTTTTGGGAAAAATAGGAAAGGTCTAGGGATGTGTGTCAGTGATCTCTGGATTCAATGCTCATACTGCAAAAATAAACTTTTTGTACATTTTAAATTCTCTATCAGACTAAAATGGATTCGTAGATGATCTTTCTGAGATACTATAAGAAAGCACTTCTGAAGTTAGGAATTTTAGTTAGCTTTGCTACCATCTTTAGATTCAGGATTTTTAAAAAACATTAAGTATTTTGACGGGATGTAGCTCAGCAGTAGAAAACTCAAAAGTATTAAGTACTATACAGTTACTATTTGATAAATGTTTTTTCCCATTCCTGATTGACCCTATGGTTTTTCTTTGATGATTAAGACAGCTCCAAGATCCAAGAGTCAGGCTTGTTTAAGCTAATGATTTTGTTAGCTTTTATTTAAGAATCTGATCAGCACAGTTAATAACTTCTCATATGTTTATGCCTCATCAAGAAACAGTTCAAACCAGGCATGGTGGAGCATCCCTGTAATCCCAGTGCTTTGGGAAGCTAAGGTAGGCAGGTATATCCCAAGTTCAAGCCCAGACTGGGCAATTTAATGACTTACCAGATCTGGCCTCAAAATAAAAATTTAGAGTGGGGCTGTGTTGCTGTAGATGAAGCTCAATGTGAAGGCCCTAGGTTCTGTCTCTAGTCTAGCTAAATTAATAGAGTTGTGAGTGTAGCTCAGGGATGGAATGCTTCTAGGTTTGATCCCCAGTACCACTCAAACAAAAGGTTTCATCTGTATTTCTCCCACCAGAAATAGGGAGTATGACCTGTTTTGTGTTCTTGTTCCTGTCCAACTCTGAACTCTACCTGCCTGTCAAACCCATAGCAACGTGTATCTGAATCCTGCCTATCTAAATCTACAGCATTCAGGTGCTTTGCCCTCCTTTGGGAAAGCATCCCATTTCTCTACTGTATTTGGGAATCCAAGTATATTTCCAAATTAACTGAAGCTCTAACCTTTAATAGCCCTGCTTATGGTATGTAACTCTATGAATTGATTTCACATTATGCCCTCTTGATTTTTTGTTGTTTTGTTTTTGTTTCTTCAGACAGGGTCTTGCTGTATGGTTAAGCTGCCCTTGAACTCATGTAGCCCAGGCTGGCTTGAACTCACTGCAATCCTCCTGCCTCAGCCTCCTGAATGCTGACATTATGGGCATGTGCCACCACACCTGGCTGGCCTCTTGTTTTTCATAGTTAATTCTTCATAATGTATTCCTTTATAATTTTCCTAAAATGTCTGCTGCTACTCATTATTTTTAAGCAGTTTTCTAAAATTAACCACTTCCTACTGGAGAATAATATCTTCCTCATTTTAGATAGTTGAAAAGCCTAACATATAGTTGCATTAAAATAAGATTTTGACATTAGGAATTCTAAATCCAGCATATGACACGGTAGTACCAACAATTAGCTTTCAATAGAATTTATTTGAAGGAAAAAAAATTACCTGAAGACCTGTCAAGGGAGGCAGGAGAATGGCTGATGAAATTATCTCATAACTTCATCCTCAATGTAAACCTGTATAATTATTAGACCTTGAGTGGCCTAAAGTAATTGAGAGTG
>NW_004955431.1:3388493-3415621 GCF_000276665.1 Chinchilla lanigera | reverse complement strand
GGCAGGCGCTATGCCACTGGTTTACAAAGACGTGAAAATAAACAGGATAAAAGGCTATACTGCAGTGTAAAAAAAAAGTCAGATTTGAAAAAAAAAAAAAAAAAGTTAGATTTGTAAATATGTTAAAGAAATATTTGGGTAGCTTAGTAGTTTCCAGGGGAATGAAACAAACTGTTCCTATCCCAGAGAATTTGTGATCATATTTAAATACCTAAAAATTTGCTCTGTTGTTATAGCCTTAACAAGCAAATTGTTGTCTTTTCTCTAAACTTGAAATTTTCTAAACTGGCGATCCTTCTGCCTCAGCCTCACTGAGTGTTGAGATTACAAGTGTGCACCACCAGGCCCAGTACATTTGTTTTTCTTACCTTTTATTATTCAGACCATGTTTGCTTAACAAAATGGAAAACTGCCCCCACTGGAACTTGGTAATACCATAACTGAAAAAAATAAACTTTTTAAAGTTCTGTAAGACAAAATATTCAATTGAATTAATCAGGAAGTGTATACTGAATGATTTAATTAACAAGTTTACAATCAATATTCAAGCTTTGACTCTTTTCTAAAATAATAAAAATTGTAATGGTTAGTATAGTTTCTTAAAGAGTATACTGAATATTATTAAATTTTTATAGGTAAAGAGTTTATCCATATTATGTAATATTCTAAGTTACAGAAGTTGTAAGAATTGTATAGAATATGTTTTAAGCCCTTTAACCCGGTACTATTTGATTACATTTCCTTCTGTCCATTCCTCCTTTCCTTCTCTCTTCCTCCCCGCTCCTTTGCTCTCCTCCTCTCTTTTCCCTTCTGTTCATCCTTCTTCCCTCCCCCTCTCCATTTCCTTTGTTGTTTTTTTTCCTTTCAGTGCGGGGAATGATCAAACTCAGGGTCTTATACATGGTAGACAAGTGCTATAACACTGAGTTACAATCCCAGCCTTCATTTTTTCATAAAATAACTTTTAAGTGGAATACAGATAATCTAATTCAGGTTAACTGAGGATCAATTTAAGAGCTCCAGTCTCCTTTAAGCAAAATTTCATCTGATTACAAACTGAACAAAAATATATTGTATTCACAATTCACTACTCACTTGAAGGATATGCAATGGATTCAAATTATCAGTCTTTTCCATTGTAACCATTGGTTGCAAGCAAGGACATATACCTAAACATTTCTATTGCCAGAAATTTAATCAGAGGGGGTTGGGTTATTAAGCATGAATTCTGCGTCAGGCATGGTGGCCCACACCTGTAATTGGGCTTGGAGGATGCAGCAGGAGAATCATGAGATTAAGGCCAATTTGGGTTACATATGGAGTTCAAGGCCAACCTGGCCTACATAGTGAGACCCTGCCTCCAAAAAGCAAAACCTTGTGGGGGTTTTTAATCATAACCATTTTACATATAAACTACAGTAGGACAGGTTTTCGTACATCTATCTTTTTAATGTGATCATTTGAGATGGGTATTTTGAGGTCTCAAAATCTGTGAGAATATAGTTTTGTGTCATCAAAAGTTATTAAAGTACTACTTTAAAATCCTTTATCAGTTTTCTGTATTTTTCAAATGAAATAACCTGCATTATTAAGGGTATATTCTGTGTCAAGTACTTCACGATAGTCTATAAAAGATGGTCCCGGCCGGGGATATAGCTCAGCGGCACAAGTGCCTACCTAGCAAGCACAAGGTCCTCAGCTTGATTCCCAGTACCAAAACAAAAAAGATGGTCCCTGCCAGCAAAGAACTTTTAGTCTAGGTGAAAATGTACCAAAATCGGAGAAGCAACTAGAGAATCATGAACTATAAATTCTGTCTTGCTACCTAGAAGTATGGTAGAAGCTCAAAGGAAATGTACACTTAGATTCATTCAGAGAAGACTTCTTAGAGGAGGCACAAGATGAACTGGGATAAAAGATTGTTTAGATGAAATGAGACGAAAGAATGATAGACTTTCACATATGTGGAACAACATGAACCAAGGCATGATCACCTGGGAAAGAGTTAAGTAGGTAAGATAGGTGGAAGGAAGAGACTACCAGAGAACAGGTAGAAAAATGAGTACCTGTGAGATTGTTTATCTTCTTGTGCATGAGGTGCTCTCATCTCTAATCAAAGACAGCGGTACTCAGATTTCTTGCTCTTTTCCCAAGAGCGAAGGTGTGATGCTTTAAAGAAAAAGAATAGCTTGGAAGAAATAATTGGAAGGAAAAACATTGTAAAGGAACCTAGTTTTACATAAGATAATTTACCCTAAATGGTTAGGAAGTCTGTGCTCTTAGCAAATTAGATGGGAAGCCTTGAGAAGGAAGCAGGGTGCCATATAGTCAAACTTCTCCTCAGGGCTTTTGTGCTTTGTGTTTGCGATCATTACCTCTATGGAAATCACTGAATTAATAGTAATATAATAATAGATTAGCCAAAGAGAAATAATTCTTTTCTAAACCTCACTGATTTTCACCCAAACCTTCACTCAGGGTATTTACTCCTAAAATGTGCTTTCCCTCATCTTTGTCTAAATCTTTTTAATGCTGTCTACCTATGTTAAATTTTCCCAGTTCACTTTTCCTCCTCAGCCAAATATGCTATTTCTGCCTTTTGTGCTTCGATATCTGACTTAGAATAATAAATACATCCTGCCTTATGGGAAGAGGCTGTCTTTACTATATATACTTTGCAAGCCTTGTATAGTGTTTTAAACATATATAATATGCTTGATAAATGACCACTGGTTCTGAAGATCAACAGTAATGCCTTAATAGTAAAATGGTATATTCTAAAAAGGCTGAATACTACCTAGATAAGTACAAAAATACCCAGATTTTCTTTTGTTTATGTGGAGTTTACCTCACTTACCAGAGTTCCTCTCATTCTGTAATATCTGTTAATAGTCAAACCACAGCCAGATGTAATGGCACAACCTGTAATCCCAGCTCTCAGGAGGCTGAGGCAGGAAGATCACCATTTGAGGTCAGCCTGGGATATATAGTGGACCCTGACTCAAAAAAATAAATTCAAGCCGCAAATATTAAGTACCTTAAATTGTCACTTTTTAAACCAAAGCCAAAAAAGTCTAGGTAAGGGTATGAATAATACTGTTACATTTAATGCCTCTTCTGTTTTTGCAGTAGTTAGGATTAAACTCTGGTCCTTTGTATTTGAGCTATGGGGTGTAATTTTTAAAAATATGGTGAATGTCTAATTTTTATAACTTTATAACTATAAAAGACACATTGCCATTAATCCTCTAAAATATTTCTCAGTTCAAGTACATTTACTACTCTTGCCACTTCCTGGAGCAGTTGTGGAAATCCTTTCTCCTTAGTGTCTTTGGTTGCACTGTTAGAGCAGCCTCAGCATCCTGAATCAATTCAAAATGACCTTTCATGGTCATTTTTACTTTGGGGAACAGCCAGAAGTCAAATGGCGCCAGATCCAGTTAATAATGTGGATGAAGACACCTATAACGTTTTCACGAGCCTGCCTCTGTTAGATGGCAGGCTGTGCAGCATTCACCATATTTTTTATCACATCATGTAAAGATATGAAAGACTTCCAGGACTACTTTAGAAAGTTTCAAGAACTAGATAACAAGAAACAGGGAGATAAATATTTGCAAGAACTTGGGAAGAAGACCAAGAAATGGGTGTGTATGTAAAAATAATTAAGATGTGCTAAGTTCATGCACTGATGCCCCATAATGATTGTAATCCTGTATTGCAAACATGTACTAATAAAAAATAATGTAAACAAAAAGGTAGCAAGAATAATGGGATAATTCAAATGACAGGGGAATGTTTTGAGAATTTAATAGCAATGCAACCTTTTCTTTATTAACTTTGTAAATTTAAACATTCACGATGTATTTCAATTATCCCCTATATATCTTCAGCTTTTTTTTTTTTTTTTAACCAGGTCTTGCCAAGTTGTCCAGGCTGGGGCTCAAAGTTGGGATCTTTCTGCCTCAGAATCCCAAGTAGCTGGGATTATAGGTGTGTACCACCATATCTGGCTTGGTATCCTTTTTTGAGTGTGAATAGTGATCTAACTGATCATTTCTAACTTTTCCAACAAAGTGTAGAATACCATAAATATGACTGTACCTACTGACCTTTATTTGTGTGTCTCTGAGGACACATGAGATGGTGGTAGCATGAAAAGAGCTTATGTTTGGAGGCTGGGGATTTAGCTCAGCAGCACAGCGCCCGCCTGGCAAGCGTGAGGTCGTGAGTTTGATTCCCGGTACCAGAAAAAAACAAAAAGAAAAAGAAAAAGAAAACAAAAGAAAAGATCTTATGTTTAAAAATAGGGAATAAGAGATAGGGTAAAGAAAAAAGTTGAAAAAAATAGAAATAGAGCTTATGCAAATGAGAAGAGTTGAAGGGAGGGGATAGGAAGGGGACAAAAAAATGAAGATGTGTAATGTACATGTGTAAATTCTCCATTCTCAATGTAACGATTAAGTATTATAAACATGTACTACTAAAATATTTAAGCTAAAATAAAAAATGTCCCCTGAAGTCTTTATTTTTAATTTTTTGTTTTAAAGAAAATAAGACAGGGGCTGGGGATTTAGCTCAGCGGCAAAAGCGCCTGCCTGGCAAGCGCAAGGTTGTGAGTTCGGTTCCTGGTACTGGAGAAAAACCTAAAAAAAAAAAAAAAAAGAACAGTAGCAAAATACAAACAAAACAAAGCCAGGACATTAAAAGTTATACGGGGTTTCAAACCAAATGATAGAGATTGACAGTGGTTGTTATATTACATATTGGTATCTTCAACAAAGGTGCTCAGATTACCAGATGTAAGAATAGAAGATTGATCAAATCAATAAAGGGAATAAGAAAATAATAATTTAAAAGAACCTTAGAGACAGTTCATAGTTTCACTAGACAGGATGGTAGGAATTCACCAGTGGTGGTTTATAAGTATGGAAGGAGACTGGATCATGGAGATGGTCATCAGTGGACCCATCTGATGAGTTCAGCAGCTGAATATGCCAAAAACAATTTTTTTCATCAGGTGTGGTGGCACATTCCTGTAAGCTCAGTATTCTGGGAAGCTAAGGCAGGAAAACTGCAAGTCTGAATCCTGGGTAACTTAGCAAATTATTAAGACCCTATCTCAAAATAATAAAGGGTTGGGGATGTAGGTCAGTATGAGGACTCTGGGTTCAACCTCGGTAAAATCAATTTTATGCTCAAATACTTCTGGCTCAAAAAATAGATATAAGTATAATCCCAGCTACTTGGTTGGCCAAGACAGGATTATAAAATCGAGGCCAACTTGAACAACGTAGCAGGTCAACCTCCAGAACTGCCAACGGAAAAAAAAATGTGTATGTACTTGCAACAGTTCTAGGTGACTCTAAAATTAATGGAATATTTCTGAATGCTTCTGCTTACTAGAGCCATCTTATTGTATAACATAGACTTTCTTATGCCCTTTTTTGGGCAATCTAAGAAGTGACACAAAAGTCAGAAATTAAGATGGCAAGGAAAATTGTGGATCAAATATATAACAGTTGTTTAGTTCTGGGGCATAAATTTTATAATGAGATAAAGATTCATTTGTATGAGATTTTACATAAACTATATACATGTGTGTATACATGTTTGGTGTTGAGAATTGAACCCACATCTTGCACTGAGCGTTGTAGGCAAGGGCTTTACCTCTAAGCTATACCCCTACCCTTAATTGTATTTTTTGAAGTTTGTTGTTGCTGTTGGTTTTGGTTGGTGGGTGGCTGACACATTTTTTTAATTATTTGGCCAGTAGTCGGGAATTCAGCCAGCAATTAAATAATGCTTCCTATGGTACTTTTCCTTCTATCTTGATTTGCTTTATGACCTGTTTTTACAGGTATGAATTTTGACACCATGGCTGCCCCCAACCACAATCACCAACAAAAAAATTTTAAAAATAAAGGGTGAAGACTGACTAAACCAGTTATTTAGACCATGTGAAGAAAGGACTAAGAGTGGAAGCAGAAACTGACATTGTATAGAGCAGAGTGCCTTGCAACAGCTCGTTTAGTAAAGGGCAGTGCGTGCCACGTGAGATGATCTCAGCACAAACCGTAAGTACCTTTGGGTTCGCACAGGGGAATTGGACAGTAGTTCCTCTTGACGGCAACCCTGTCATCATTTATGATTTGCGGTGTGCATGCGTACAGACTAAAATGCACTGAGTTGTTAAATAGTACACTTTCCTGGTTGTAAGCATTTAAGTCAAAATAGAATGCAGTGTTCCCCAAAAAATAATCTGGGACCTGCGCCCTAGAAATGAGGCAAAGGTTACATGAAATTTGGATAACTAGGTTAGAATTAAGTTATGGGCCTTTGCCTGGGAAAAAAATTGGAGGACTAACCAAATAGGGAGACATTATAGCGTATTGCAATGGAATATGAAAGCTGACTTTTTGGACATTAAATACAGCAATGTTATATATAGAAATTTCTAAGAAATAAAGTCTAGTAGCAAGGAGGCTGGGCATGTGACTATCCTAGTAAGTGAAGAAAACCTCAGCAGAATAGGGGCAAAAGAATAGGGTGAAAGAGTAAACATATAGCAAAGGTAGAAAAAAATTGTGAAACATCATAATGGTTTAGATAAAGCAAGGTATAAAAATTATACATTTTTCTATACTAGAAAACAATAGTGATATCACTGAAAGAAAAAGGATAGTGTAAATAAGCTATGGCAAGCTCATTTTTGAGGAGGTCATACTGCAGCTCATTTTTGTAATACAACATTTAAGCTGATATTCAGGCATTTAATTTGAAATGCATGGATTAAAGGTTGCGGGTTATACAGAGCTGAAATTCTATGTAAAAGTCTAGCTGAAGAGGTATACATGGCAGTTACTCACATAAAGCCAGTAAGGGTAGATAAGCTAACTGAAGCTGTTTATTAAGAACAGCGAGCCGAGGATACAGCTCAGTGGCATGAGCACCTGCCTGGCAAGCGCAAGGTCTTGAGTTCAATGTCTGGTACAAATAAAAAAAAAGACTCTAAAAAAAAAAAAAAAAAAAAAAAACCAGCGGATATTTTTCTTTAAAAAAATATGAACACACATTTATGTAAATAAACTATTTTATTAGGTATGTAATCTTAAATAAATTCTCCCAAAATTGAATTAAAACACCCCCTTTTTTTCCTTAAAGTGTCATCAAAAGCTTGAGCCTGTTAGAAAATCCCTATGTTTGAATCGGTTATGAGGGTCAATGACTGAAATGTGTTAACACTCATGAACCTTATCTTCTCTTTTAATCAAACAAAGATCTTTCCTAGTATTAGACTGAGGGAATGAAATTGAGACCTTAAAGTCAAATAATTCAGTCAGTTAAAAACCTCATAAAATGGACATGACTTTAATTTCTCAAATAAAAAAGCAAGGAATTGAATGGGGGAAATGTGCTTGTCTCCAGTTTCAAGAAACAGTATAGCACAAAGATCTTCCTGAAGAGCTGTAATAATAAACAGAAATTTGAAAACAGGAAGACAAGTTTTCCAAGAGTGCATCTGTGGCATTTTAAAAGAGATTTAATGAGAAATTCCAGAAGATGGCCAAAAATAGGTTTAGATAATTGAGATTCCTTATTTGAATACTTGTTTTTCATAGAGAAACACACTTAAGAGGAAGTGAAGGTTCTGTCTAAGGTCTGAAACTTTTTCTCATCATAAATCGTTTCCTTCTGAAGAAAACTACTAGCCAAAAAACCAGATAGAAATTCAGCACTGCTTAAATTAGAGTTTAGAAAGTGACCAGAGCAACAAATTTTATAAATGAATTGAAAGCAGATATCTTGGTTTTCTGTTAGCTAGAATTCCCATTTATAAAGCCAAAGTATCTTGCTCTGTTTACCTAGTTACTACTTGCCATGGAAAATAGCCTCCTATCACTACTCTACGTCTTTGATTTTAATGACTTTTAAAGAGATCAAAAATGTTACCAGGCATGGTGACACACACCTGTAACACCAGCACTTGGGACAGTGAGCCAGGAGGAACACCATAAGTTCAAGGCCAGCCTGGGCTACATAGTAAGTTCAAAGCCAGCCTAAAGTATCTCAAAACCAAAAGAAAGAAAACAAAAATGTTAATCTATACTTACAAAATAACCCTTAAAAATTTGAGTAATAGGGCCAGCTGTGGTGGCACACACCTATAATCCCAGCACTTGGGAGGCTGAGGCAGGAGGATCACTGTAAGTTTGAGGCCAGCCTGGCCTACAAAGTGAGTTCAAGGCCAGCCTGAACTGCATAGAGGAAACCCTGTCTCAAAAACAAAAACAAACAAACGCAAGCACTCTAATAATATGTCCTCTGGACCTATGAAGATGTTTGGCCATTTTATATTAATCATTTAACCACTTGATTAATACAAGTTTGGTGAACCTACAATCTCAAATGTGTTACCCAGAACTGGGATTCTTTTCTATTTTTTTGTCCTAGTTACATCTGACTTGCATGCCTAGTCTGCTGATTTCTATATATTCATGACTCCTAAATTATGGAGGTAAGTGAAGTTTTAATGTCAATTATAGCCATGAGACACTCATTCTGAACTCCTATTGGCTCTGTGTTTTAAATTATTAAGCATATTTGTAGCATTACTTATTTTATTAACAGATTATATATATTCCAGTCATGGCTGGAGTGTCTTACTGTACTTAAGTGTATAATTTTGTGTAACATCCAGTGAGTTCTGGTTCCTGAGTACATCTACATTCTCATGTTATTTTGGTATAGAGTTATACAAGTAAATTTCTAATAGAAAACACCATGGGGTTTTTTTCTGTGGTCTGTTACTTGAGTCAGCTCTTCCTGACTAGATTTTATAAATATTCTCATCCATCTTTGAATCTACTGTAATTCCTGTTTTTCCAAGTGTCTGTTCACCAAGACTATAGCTTTCCAAACATTTCAGGTCAGTCTATAAATGATTAGGTATCAAGAACTGAGGGAAATCCACTATAAAGCACTGTCCTAATTTTCATCTTAAAAGAACTCATGGAACCTGAGACATTGCAACCAAACTTCCTTGGAGTCCCGTTGTTGTCGTCATTGTTCTGGGAATTGAACCCAGAACCTTGCTCATGCTTGGCAAGTGTTCTGTTGCTGAGCCACATTATAAAAAACATAAGTCAAGCCTACTTGGGAATCGTGCTCTTTGCAGAGTGTTGAGAAATTAAGAGCAACAAAGTACAGAGAGTTTGCATTGGATATGTTTTACCCCAGCTGATACGGTAAAAAGCTATCTGTCTTAATGCTTTCTGGATTTGAGGTATTGGTTCAAAATCTGAAGGTGCAGAAGACTGCCTACCTGAAGGCCCTGTACAGTTGGACAAGTCTTAGTACACTTCAGTTTTAGTTGCTGAGCCCCATTTTTTTTTTTTTTGCTCCATGTTTAGTTTCTGTTTTAGTCTGTGCTGTGCCTCATACTTATTTCCTATTTTTACCCACATAAGGTTTTAGCTTTTGGTCCATTAAAACATTTTTGTGGGTCAGGCATGGTGGCCTGTAATTCCAGCACTTGGGAGACTGAGACAGAATCACAAATTAGAGGCCAGTCTGGACTACATGGTAAGACCCTCTCTCAAAAACAAAACAAGCCAGCCATGGCGGCATACGCCTGTAACCTCAGCACTTGAGAGGCTGACACAGGAAAACCTGTGAGTTCAAGGTCAACGTGGGCTACATAGCGAGACCCTGTCTGAAGAAACAAAACAAAACCCAACACACAGCTGCCCGCAAAAGATTTTTTGTATTCTCATAGTTTAGATAAATACTGTGTACTAAACCATTTTAGATGAGTATTTTTAAAATTTGTACATAATTTTTCATCTTTAATAGTTCCAGTGGTAGGCCTAGTATTTCTTGAAATATAATTCTGTAACAAAGTTGTGGGTAGTTGTGCTTTTTTACAGGGTTGTTGACATTCCCCAAATCCAAGTATCTTGAGTAATATATTTTTATCTCTTCTCTATATTTCTTGAGTTTTGTTTTGTTTTGGTTTTGGTACTGGGAATCGAACTCAGAACCTTATGCTTGCCAGGCAGGCACTATCCCAGCCTGAGTTTTTTTTGTTTTAAAACACCAAGTTTAATGCCATATTGCTCACTCCTGTGGGTTATTTGGCTCCAGGGAGGTAATAAAATTTCCAAAATTTCTTCTGCAAAATTTCCTTAGTAGCTTCTGAGTTGCTAAATTTGCTTCTACAGGCAACTTCCTCTATACATAGGAAGTGTAGAATGGTCTCAGCAAATCTTTATCACCCTAGGACAGTCTCCAGTGACGCATATCTCTAGCGATGTGACTGTTTCTCCTATTTTAGAGAGTCGCTGTAAGGGCTTATAAAGCAAAGCTGAAGTTAACTTTCCCGTCAGTGTGCAATTATGGAGGGGATCCAAAGTTAAAATCTTGGTTGCTTTGTCATTGCTACTGATGTAAGGAATCTGAAACAAACATAACAGAAATGGGAGAATACAGGAGGCCCCAATATTGTGGTTAAGACTGACAAACCTGAATGTGCCACTGTGATGATTTGTACATATGATTTATTAGAACAAGGTTTTCAGTGTAGCTGGCCAAGACAAGTGTCTATCATTATTTCTTATAACTTAAAAAACGAAGTTAGAGTTAATTGGCAGGACTGGGGATGTGGCTGAGTGGTAGAGCGCTTGCCTAGCATGCAGGAGGTCCTGGGTTTGATCTCAGCACTAAAAAAAGCCCCCAGAACACAGAAAAAACAAACTGATGCCATATGAAAACTTCTCTCTGCCCCCTCCCCCTCTCTCCCCTTCTCTCTTTCCCCCCCTAAAACAGGGAAGAGGTTCTTTTGTTTTTGCCTGTGGTGCATCTAACCTGTTCCTGCTTTCTTCAGACATTTGCCTTTCTTCCTTTCCAAAACAACTCAATCTGTTTGCGTGTCTAAACAGCCCAGGTACTTCACTCTAGTTGGGAGTGAGCACAAGAGGCACACTGAGATGGTGCTGACAGATGGGATAACTTCTGGAGTACTGACCAAACTAAGAAATTCTGCCCACTCGGAAAGTACTGTATACTCTCCCTAATGAATATTTTTAAAAATTATTATACTATCTCCTCAAAACCTCTACATATGAACTCATGACTTTGGAGAAAATGTTTGAAAAATTTGTTTTAATTTAAACTCATTGTCAATATTATGAATCATATTTATGGTAAGCCCAAGGGGCCAAGAACTTTTTTGTTCTGTGCAATAAGGATTTACAATGTTGAGAACAGTACTGGCACATAGTGGATGTCCATAAAAATTTAATGAATGAATGTTATGTGTATTATGTTTATAGGTAATATATTTCTATTAGCTCATTAAAAAGAACATTTTATTTCTAATCTCAAAATTGTTTCCTGCAAATATGCATGATTGAGAATACATTAACAGCAGTTTAAACATTTCCTGTATTATTGCTTGCCAAATTGTAGGTGCAATTGTAGGTATATTTTTAACCACTTACCAGTTTTTAGTGGTCTTATCAGCAAAGCACTGTACCAAATTAAACAGTGTTATATGTTAAACTTTGCCAATGTATTCAACTAGTTAAATCACATATGTGGCAAAAATTTATCCGAATAGAAATACTGTGCTCTAGAGTATAATGTCAGCAAGGGAACCAGACAAAATATAGCATCCCCAAGACTAAAACACACTACAATAACTAAGTTGTCTTTTCTGCAGAAAAAAAGGATTAATCTGCTAACAACGAAATAAAACATTCTTGCAGCATTTCAATGTTAAATCTTTTTTTGCTGACTTAGGATACAGAAGTCTGTCAGTAATTTCAACGTAATTATTAAGTGGCAGTATTTCACAGGAGGGGTGGTAGAGTAAAATCTGTGTCACTGTGAGAGACAGTAGGTCATACTATACCATAGCAGCCTCCCCGCTTCCTTTCCACACACAACCTTTCAGGTAAAGCTTTTTTAAAAAGTATCCATCCGCATCATTTCATGAAAAGTAAATCTTCTGCCCTTACCTACATCTCACTCACTCAGTTCCCTCTCCAGTTAACTTCTATCATTGCTGAATTCTACCCATTTATTGTTAAATGCTCATATATATTTTTCCATAAATAGTAAGTGTACATATATTTTCCTACTTGTAACATATTTTTACAACCCTACCTTACTAGCTTATAAACTCTGCCTCATTTTTATGGACTGCATAGTACTTCATTATATGAATCATAAGTTACCCATTTCATATTGAACTTTTTTTTGATACTGGGAATCGAACTCAGGACCTTGTGCTTGCCAGACAGGTGCTGTGCCACTGAGCTATAGCCCTGGCCCCTCATATTGCACTTTGAGTCTATGTTTAATCTTTTGCTGTTACTTTCTTACTTGAATATAAACTACTCCAGAATAAACCGGGCGTGGTGGTGAATCGGTGTGGTGGCGCACCAGGCATGGTGGCACATGCCTGTAATCCCAGCACTCAGGAGGCTGAGGCAGGAGGATCACTGTGAGTTTGAAGACTACACAGTGAGTTCAAAGCCAGCCTGCACTACACAATGAGACCTTGTCTCAAAAAAGCAAAAAACAGAATAAGGATTTTTGTCTTTTTTTTGTTTTTTGTTTTTTTTTGTTTTTCTCCGGTACTGGGAACCGAACTCACGACCTTGCGCTTGCCAGGCAGGCGCTTTGCCGCTGAGCTAAATCCCCAGCCCCAGGACTTTTGTCTTAATCTTTTTATAAAAACCTGAAAATTTAATATCCAAATTTTTAAAATAAATTATATACTTTTAGATGGTGTTAAGTGCTTCCATTCAACTTTTTAATCTCTTTAAAGCGCTTACTGCCTTTGACTTAGTGTTTCCTTTTCTAGATGTTTTTCCTTAGTATTTATTGATTTTTTTGTTTTGTTTTGTTTTTGTTTTTTGTTTTTTGTTTTTTGTTTTTTCTCCGGTACCGGGAACCGAACTCACGATCTTGTGCTTGCCAGGCAGGCGCTTTTGCCGCTGAGCTAAATCCCCAGCCCTGATTTATTTTTTATTTTAAAAATAAAAGGAGGAAAACATTAACAGACAGACAGCCTTTTACAAAATAGCAAAAGAACAGTACAGACAATACAGAGTTACAAACAAAGTGGTAGGAAATTAACAGTGCTTGTTGTATTACATATTGATATCTTCAATTTCCCAAGTATTTAAAATGACACATATATAATACCTTGAAGAGAAACTGCTAAGTCAAAGCATATGTGTATTTTAAATGGTGGTAGAGGCTATTCTAAAGCTTTTCACCAAATTTAGGTACTGTTTAGTAAAAAAAAGTATTATTGCTTTCACCAAGTGTTTGGCACAGTACTTTACACATAGTAGTATTAAAACCTTTTGAAGCTTACATTCAAGAAACACTTGTTTTTATGACAGTATATAATTCTGTCCAGAGGGCTGCTGGGGGTATAGGTGCTAGAGTATGTGCTCAGCATGTGTGAGGCCCTGGGTTCAATCCCCAGTAACTGAAAAAACAAAGTTGATTAACGTGCCTAAGAAAGGAAGAAGGTCTCACAGAGATGCAGGTGAAAGTGGTTCACCCGTCTTCATTGTCATCCTCATCACGAGCAGTTACTGAGTGCGTACCATGTGCCAGTCCGTACACTGAGCGCTTATACCCTTTAATCCCTATATGTGCTACGAGAGAGAGATCTGCGTATCCCTGTTTAGTAGGTGAGTCTGTTGAAGCACAGACAGGTTAAGTGGCTTGTCTAAATCACATAACTAATAAATGAGCAGAAATTAAAAATAAGCAGTCTGACTCTAGAGCCATTTTTGAAAGCTGTGTAAATGTTTATGAAAAAAGAGAAAGAGGCAGTGAATGTTGAAGGAACATGTGCCAAAGCAATAAGTCCACAGTGTTGTCTAGAGAGCAGCAGGCAGTGTGATGTGGCTTAGGTACGGCTGGCACCTCGCTGCCCAGAGGTGGCATGGTAGATGAGGACAAAAAGTTGAACAGAGTACAGATTTGATAAACATGCATGCTTGCAATACATGATTTTCAAACAAGAAAATGGCAGTTTCTCTTTAGGAGAGAATAACTTCATTTCCTTTTCTCAGGTTCCTGTGGCTTGTTTTATTCATGCCAAGGGCTTTCAGGGCTTTTTATCTTTGCAAAGCTGTAGCATTCACTTTTGTCTTTAGAGGATATTGTTTTAGTACTGGCCCGATGAAAACTTTCTTTTAACAAAGTGTCCATTAGTAAGCCAAGGACATTTGTTCCACTGACCAATTTTCGGTTATCAGGTTTTACAGAAACATACCTGGGGACACACATAAAAAGTTTAATTGTAAAGCTTCACTTTAATAACAAAACTACCCATAAATTTACTTCTAACTTTCAATAAAGACACTATTTTCAAGCAAATTTTTTGAGATTTCATTAACTCCAAATGTATAATTTAGGGTACTGAAAATAAAAAACTTGAGGCAATTTCCAAAGCCATTTCAATTCTACCTTTAGGAATGTAATCAACATTGATAAATTCTGAGAAATGGTTCAGAGCAAATAATTGGATCAAACTAAGTTGGCCTAAGGTTTTGTATATTGTGATTTAACTATTTCCAATACTTTAATTTTTGATTTGCTACTAGTCAATTTAATTGATCATATTAATTGAATCAATGACTTTAATGAATGTAATTTAATGAAGTGTAATGTACATTTACAATAGTCCCCACAGATCTAATTTTACCAAACATTAGCACTGTCGTTAACATTTTTTTTGTGACTTATTCGTTCCAAACCCACTTTTCTGGTGAAATTTTGCACACATAAAATGTCACAAAGATTTTACTGTGCCTTTACTCAACACTGTCAAAGCACAAAACTTGGGGCTAAAAAGCCTCGCGAGTGGAAATAGCAAAAACAAAACAAAAAAACTTTCATTCCCTTGACAGCTCCACAAAATTAATGCATGTAATTTACGAAAGATATTCCTGAACTTCTCAGACTGGCTGTATGTTGGGTTTAATGTCAACATGACACAGCTGTATGACTCCTTCCTTGTCTGCCATCAAGGATGTTATCTGTATCCTCCCACTGTTTATGAAATGTGAGGAAAAGGCTAATTTGAATTAGTTTGAAGCAGAAACCTAAACTATCTATAGTCTGAGGCAAAAACTGCTTGGAAACATTCCCTTTTTAATGATTATCCCTACAATGGAGTGATCACTGTAGCACACATTTAGAAACCTATTCTTGGTAAAGAAAACAATTTTGTAATAAAATCTAAGAATCATCAAACTACAAAGCATACTGCCAAAAAAAGTTTTATTATGTTTGGTTTAATAAATTTTTAACATTAATAAAAATCACTTTATCTACTCCCAAGATCCAGATCTTGCTTATGCAGCCTAGAAACATTTGTCAGAGTATTGCAGAATATCACAAAAGAATTAATACACAAATAGTAAATAGTAGTGGTAACAAAGTAGAACGTACTTAAAAGAAAGTACACTGATTCCCCTGTGAAGCCAAACTGAACAAGAAGATTCCAAGGTACCAAAAAAGAATGGACTAAAAGAAACAAATGGGAATGACTGAGGTTGAACCTAGGGCCTGGTGCGCATCCTAGGCAGGCACTGTACCACTGAGGCGTATCATCAGCCCTTTATTTTAAAAACTTTCAAGGCAACTGTATTTTTCCTTCTGACCCAATTTTAAAAGGGAGAGGCCAGATAGAATAAAGGCTGCCAAAGAGACTCTGCTAGCATGTAACTATAACTTGTGCTTGATCATGCTACAACATAAATGGCCACCTGAAAGATGTAGGCCCAGTTATTTCTAGCACTGTGAACTTAAATGATAATAAATAAGCAACTTCTTAGGTATAAATCAAATTGGCGGGACACAGTAAATTAGCTAGGTGATGACACACTACATTGCTAGGATCCCTCAGGCTTACTCCACCATGTTCCACCTTCCAAAAATATTCAGACCAAGGAGTCAGCAAAACTCAAAAATGTTTGCTAAGTAGGCTATTACAAGCTCAACAGTGGGCCTTTTAAGGCCAAAATTTTCACCTAATCACCCTAGATCCCCATAATGTCACTTTATTCAGATTGTATTTTGAAGTTAGCACAATATAAAAAATTACAGACACAGGATGAAAAAAACCTGATCGTAAAACAACTGAAAAGAGTACCATATGGTGCTGCAAAAATAAAAATAGGTTCTGGTTTTAGAATTATCTGTTGTGGAAGTTTAAATATAATGTCTTTCTCACATTAAGATTTTTTTTTTAAAAAAACTGCTGTTTCTATAACTTAATAAGCACTTCATAGGAAACTATTTGATACTGTGTACACACAGAATGGTCCAATTTCCGTTGCTAATGCTACTAGTGGGGGAAAAATCATTATTAAAGCAGGGAGTGTAGTTCAGTGGTAGACTGCTGTCCTAGCAGGCCTGGGTTCAACTCCCAACACACACACACACACACACACAGTCTCCAAAACAATTTTGAAAGAACACTTAGTTCTAAGACATTATTTTTTTACCTAGAATTTTTCTCATTAAAATCACTGACACTATTCTCCCTTGGGTTTCTAACTTTTTGAAAGGGGATCCCGAAAGAGGTCATAATTGCGTTATCTTTTTTCTTTTGAGACAGGCTAGTGAAGACTAATCTTAAACTTGCCCAAATGTTGAGATTCCTGGTGTGGACTACGTCTGGTTCTTTATCAAATTTTAAAAACCAAATGGATCATTTTTCCTTTATGTATCCCATTAATGAATATAAAGCTGTGCATAGTTAAAACAGTTTGAGAAAAAGATCGGGTCTTAGAGTTTCTTCACAACCAGCATATTAATTTGCCTCCCATTCCCCAAAATGACATTTCAACCTCTTAAAAGGATACTTTAATAAATATAAAATGTATGTATAGTCACACCGCCCAGTGCTCTCCATTTAATGTAAGAGACAAAGGGGTCCTTTGGGAGAGAGTCAGAAACTGGCATCCTTTCTGAAGATTACTGCTCATTTAGCAATTTTTCCAACATTTGTTTACCATTACAAAAAAAAACTGTTGTATTTTAAATGAGTATCAAACACATACAGGATTTTTTTCCTCCTAAAAATTAAAACTAGCTTTCACCATTGGTAAAATAACGGTAGAACAGCTTTAAGACATTTTTCATGGAAGTGGGAAGAGGTGTTCATGTCTACAGAGTGGAAATCAGCCTTAGGATCCAGCCAAGGACAGCAGAGGGAGAAAGTCAGTAATTGACTCAGGAACATCTATCTTTAACATACTGACAGCTTATCCCAGCTTTCTGAGTTAAAAGCCAAGAATGTAACAGGACACTAAATTTGCCTAGTAATACATCTGCCTTTAAGATATTTAAAAATATTTTTCTCCACTGAAGAAAAACCAGAGTTCAAATTATAAGTACTGGGAGAATATAGTATGTAAGGAAATCAGGAGAAACAAAGCCATTCCTATAAATAAGTCAATAATCTCTGAAAAAAATTCATTTCTAAGCCAAATCATTAGCAACAGAATAAAATCTATGAAATTACTATCACCTGAACATCCAGTCCCAGTTTTCCCTAGCCAGCTTTGATTTATTCCTATTGTCTGACATAGTTCTGCATATAGTCTGAAAAGTGTCCAGGTTTAGGAAATACTTAAGTCTTTCTAACCCAACTTCACAGGTTACCATAAAACATGAATGTGAATAAAGATTTTTTTCCAAAAGAAGTTTTAGGCTTGAAGAGCTTTCAGTCATGAAGCAAAACAGCAGAAACTGAAATAGTAGAAATGTACTTCAAAGTACAAAATACCTGATTCCCATTTGGTTCTCTGCAATGCTGTCAGAGCCAGCAATGGAAAACCAGGTCATGGTAAGATCTTTGTGGAGGCAGTGACAGTAAGGTCATCCGAGGGAAAGAGTTACTACATCAGGTTGGTACTGCAGGTTGCTCTATAAACACTGTCATCCTTCCAGTTAGCATCTCAACTGTTTTGCTGCAACAGCCAAACACTGCAAAAAGCTTGAGTGTTTCAGCTTAGGAAATGCACCTCCAAGACAGCAGGTCTCAGCTGCAGCAGGTGCTGATTCAAGTTCAACAAAAGTATAGAGTTCATAGAGCCTCTCTCTGAAGCCTAAAATAATCTGAGAATTCAGTGGGTAATAAAAGTTGGTGAATTCTCAAAAAATCTAAGATGAAACTAAATAAAACGCCATCTCTGTCCACAAAAATCTGACCACCATCTTGAATTCTTGATCTCTGCCATCTAACGTATGTGCCGAGGCAGGAAACATGTATGGTAGAAAGCCTTGTGAATATCTTCCCTCCCATATGCAAAAGTGACTGGTTCCTGACAACTCATTCTTCCCTAGCTTCAAACTAGAAGCTACAAACCAGTTACCATAAATGTTGCTGGTTATATACACCTAAGCAATGGAGGAGGGGAGAATAACAAAACTTAAAGGTCTAGACTGCTGCATAACCACTGTAAGACAAATAGTGTATCCACAGATGTTTGCAGATTTGAGGTCCTTGGGAACTTGCAAGATACAAAACCAACAATCAACACATGAAGCTCAGTAGTTTAACTCGAAAACTGCCAGTATTTCTGAACACTGATGTCAGATAAATCCCTTTACTATATTCTTGGGCTGGGGGTGTGGCTCTGTGGTAGGGCTCTTGCTTACCATGTGTGAGGCCCTGGGTCAATGCCAGCACTGCAAAAAAATATTAAATTAAAAAAAACTGCACAGCGTCTTGGTATAAATCTTATACTGAAAAAAAATTACTAGGAGAAAAGCATTTTCCCTCCCAGATTTCTGTTAGGAAT
Organism: Chinchilla lanigera; assembly: GCF_000276665.1. Taxonomy (NCBI): domain Eukaryota; kingdom Metazoa; phylum Chordata; class Mammalia; order Rodentia; family Chinchillidae; genus Chinchilla; species Chinchilla lanigera. Next base: position 3,396,773 of record NW_004955431.1, on the reverse strand, counting down.
GAGGCAGCCATTATCTTACCTATCAGCTTACTTTTGACTCTTCTCATAGCTAGATTATTTCTCCTGTGCTTTCAATTTATTTGCTACCCCCCACCCCTTGCTTACCTTCCCTTCTCAACTAAACTAAAGGACTAGGGTAAAGACATTCTATCCTCTGAAACTGTACTCTACTTAATGGGCTTTCAAAGGGAAGTCTTTTTCCATGACAGAAATAAAGTAATTCCTAAGATTGCTTTGTTTTTCATCTTAATTCTAAGCAAGTTTAGAAAATTAAGTATTTTTATTCTGTGGGCATCTTTATCTCATATGAGCAGATAGGACAGCAATCAGTGTTCACTGGTTACTTCATACTTTATAACAGCTGACAGTTTGTTTCATCCATTGTCACATTAGTCTTACTACACCTAAAATTCTGTAAGCAAGTGCACTGCTTTAGTTGTACCGTTGCTGCTGAATACTTTAGAACAAGAGACGCACAACACTTAGCTCCCAGTGTAACGGTGGCTTTCCCATTCCTACTAACAGGTGTTGGATCTTTTAAAAAAACATCCCTTCACTCAACACTTATGCAGTTTATCACCTTTAGTGAAAACTTACAAAACAAAGGGAAAAAGGATAGGCTTAAATCTCTACCCTCCTAAAAATAAATGTAAACTTCCCAGAAAAAAATGTCAGATTTTGTTTACATAAAATTTACATTTTGCTAAGAATGGAGACAACCTTCTAGAAAACTCTGGAAATCCAATCTATCCATATTGTCTTTTTAAAAAGAATGCTCACTGTCCAAAAAATTGCTTTACAAGACTAGTCTTCACTGCATGCTTGAACCATCACTACTAGGCCTCCTACCTCATCAGTTTAATATTAGATCAGGTATTTTCTCATTTCCCTTTTTTGTTTTGTGTTTTATGATGGAGTCGCCCATGCTAGTCCTGAGTGCCTGGGCTCTGGAGATCCTCAGCGTCCTCCGTGGCTGGGGTTACAGGCATGCTCACCTCCAATTTTTTTTACTTTGAATTTTTATCACAGAATAAACAGCAAATATGGGGTAGGGGGTATTTATTTTAATACTGTACTTTTATGCTACCTAATTTGAACAGTGTGTATAGAACATTATTTTTGAAGGGAGTACTTTTAGAGAAAAATACCTGTCTGGTCTCTTGTCCAAATTCTGAATCACTACTCTGTTCACTAACAGTTTCTATCAAAAAGCAGAGAAGTACATGGTTGAGATTTTATAATAGTTTATATTTGCACACAAATTCTGCCACATTGTTCAGCACCACCAAAGTGAAATTCTTGACTCTTTCACTGAAGATGAAAAACCCATCTATCATTTGTTCCCAGTAAAAAACTGACTGTTCTACAAAATCAGCTGCTTTAGTCAGATAAGAACTGAAGTTTGAAAGATGATCTTTCCAAGTTGCCAATTCATCAAATAGAGACCATTCTAGGAATATGGCAGGGCCAAAGAAAATGAGGAGGCCAAGCAGAAGGACTATCACAAGTAACAGATAGAAGCTCTGGGGAATCTTGCTAATCAGTGTGCCAGTGTCCTGAGGCAAAGAAAGTTTGTCAACATCTACTAGTTTTATATCCTCCCACTGACTGGTATCGAAGTTCTTCATAAAAGGGCTTGTGGGCAAATTAGAGGGAGGTAATGGAGTTTCCTTGATTACTTTGATTTTCTCCCTGAACTCCTGCATCTGCTGTAGAAATATGATGGGTTCTGACACATCTTTGAAAGCCTCAGCGATGTTAAAGGCCATTCGTTGCTCTTGCAAGATGGTGTTGAGTTTATTGATCTCTGGGTCATAGGCTTGCATAACTGCAAGTTTCATGGTCTCAAAGTCAGACAGAATTTCATTTTTCTTTTGATCTAATGTGTGCTGTAATTTCTCAAAAAACTCCTTCACTTTATCAGAATCTTTAGTCAGTAGCTGTAGGGATTTCCTCTTGCTAGTTTCCAAGGTATCCAAGCGAGAAAGAGCATCTCCCCGACGCCAGGTCTCGAAACTCTGGAAGAGGGACTCAAAGGCATCCCTTTCCTGAACATAGGCATCTTCGATAGAACAGAAGACGTGCTTGGTGTGGTCACCACGGGTAGCACAGATTCCACAAATCAGCTGCATATCAGTTAGGCAGAAAATGTTGAGAGGCTGCCCCAAGTGTCCTTTGCACACTGGCATTTTGGGAGAGATCTTGATTTTGTTGTACTTTTCCACAATACCCTTCAGGGAGTAATTAACCTGCAGGCTGTTAACTCCAGTAGCTGAAGTTTCTTTACGGCATGTAGGACACTTGAATGGAGATGGTCTCCACAAAGAATTCCGCACATTCCCTTCTAGGAGACCTTCTAAGCATTTTTTGCAGAAGTTGTGTGAGCAAGGCAAAACTCGAGGATCATCAAACAGACTGCAGCAAATTGGACACGTGAGGTCTTCTTCAAGCAGCTCCATCACATCCTACCATAGAGAAGAAACATTTCATTTTATTCCAGGGATCCAGTTGGACTGTGTAATAATTAGAAGTTATCTTCACACTGAGATGATCTGAACCAGCCAAACAAAGGAAATAACTGAGAATGCAGGAAGGGAATGCAACCACGGCAGGTTTAATGAGCAGGACAAAAAACATGCTCCACATTAGCAGAGGGCCATTGTGTGGACTTCCCAATAGCAATCTTTGGCCAAGACAGAGTTAAGACTAGGACAAGTGCAAGTTGAAACAGCAGGACCCAACTGATTGTTTTAAAACAGAGAGCTGACTACCAGCTGTCAGAAACAAAGCTACTCAGTGTTTGTAATAGAATGAGCTCTTTACTTTGGGCCCACAAATGTAAAATGGTATCTATTTAAAAGAGGCACAGAAATATAAAGCTAGGCATGTATTCTTATAATAAACTTACCAGGATTTGGCATATTTTTCTATCTGAAAGGATCATTTGTAAAAAGCATGAGAACTGCAATTTACTCTTGCCTAGAAAATTAAATGAGATTTTGGTGGTGGTTTTTTAAACTATGAGAATAACAAAGCCATCCTGTATCATTCTACAGCATCAATTCTCAGAATGTAATGGGCAGAAACTTTGCTGTTTTCCTTTAGGTAATCTACAAGATGACAATCATTCTGTACCTTGCTCACATCTGCATTAACAGTACAAAAGGACTGGCGGGTAGATACTGTTGGAGGCTGAGCACGAATCCAGCAAGGCAGTAAGCAGCAACAGACTGTCCCAGCAGTCCCTGTGCTCTTCACTGCCACACTCAGTGGGGTGAGGGGGTGCCTGCTTCATTTTAAAATGTCCTTGATTTAGCAGCAAAAACTATTCATTTTCTTAAATCTTGATGCTTACCTACATATCTTTTTAATATTTTGTGACAAGAAGTTCTTACAAAAGCACTTCTGCCTACCAGCAGATGATGTCTGGGGCAAAAGCACTTGTATGACTGAGTCACAAAGTAAACTGGCTGCCTTTTTCATGGAAAACCATTTTTACTCGAAGGCACAAATGACAAACTAGATCTATTCAGATTTAGGTTAAGTGGCAGTCATTTTCTTGAAAATGAACAAAATGATTTGTGTGAGTACTTCAAGGGAAAAAAAGTGACAATATTTTTTGCCAATGAAAAAAGTGAGATTTTTATATGAAAAATAGAATTTTGGAGAACATTTGCCACTGCAAGCTTGACAGCATCCCACTTTAAAAACTTTCTCTTGAGATAGGTGGTAATATTAATGAATGTGAAGGCTACATAATGAAGTAAATCAATATTTAGAGATTTGTATAACAAAATGAACCAGTTGTTTTTCAAGTCACAATGCTTATTTATAAATCATGCTTTAGTAAAAGGTGCACCCAACACAAAGAAGAAAATTGAGGATACTCTTAACAGGGCCAAGAAGAAATTTAAGGCAACCAAATATGGCCAAAAGCAAAAAGGAAAACGTCACACACAGGAAAATTTAGAAGTAACAGTCATCCCAAAGTCATAATCAACTTACAGCTCTTAAAATGCACCACAGAGGAAAAACACTACTTGGAAAGTCTTTTTTTAAAAAAGTGCATCAAAATTAAAACAGATCCCCTGTTCCATTTTTAGTGATACCGCTTACAAATTTTGATTTATAATTTAAAGCTGTTTATTTTCATTCACTTTAAAAGACAAATACTTTTTTCTTCCTTTAGCTATCTGCCTCCTCTTTATACTCAAAACTTTCTCTAGGACAAAATTATATTACCACTTCCACAGTTAACTCTTTTAGGGAAAACAGATACTAACTGCTTTGCCACCTCAAAAGTTTTATTTTGTTTTTGTTTTTTTTTGTTTTTTTTGTTTTTCTCCGGTACCGGGAACCGAACTCACGACCTTGCGCTTGCCAGGCAGGCGCTTTTTGCCGCTGAGCTAAATCCCCAGCCCCACACCTCAAAAGTTTTAAAGGAAAATACATAAAAAGATCTTCAGTTTCATAAGTAAAGAACATTCTTCACAGTAAAGTGAAGATTCCTAAAGTATGCCTAAAACACACAATCTGAAGAAATTAGCAGCTTACTTCATTAACATGATCTACAACATACATCCTCTCCATTTCTCTTTTTAGCTATTTCCCACTAAGAAGTTCAGAAGTAGTATGTAAACAAACACAATTACTGTACACTGTTAAAATTGCAAAGTAAGATCAAATTACATGTATAAGGTAAAAACTTTCCAAGATTCACTTCTTCTTTTGAGTATTTCTAAATACTAAAAAAACTCCAAATTTTAAAGCATACTAATATTCCAAATTAGAAATTTCTTAAGTGTTTTATATCAACAAATAGCTAAAGATATGAGTTATCTACCATCTCCTAAATCAACTTTATTTTCCTACCATGTTTCTATTTTGAATAGTTTTTGAATTATACACAGTAAAATTCAGTAAAATGTGCAGTTTTATTTTTTATACGTGCATTATTGCTTATCACTGTCAGAAAATTTTAAGCCAACTACTAAGCTATCCAGCCAAGAAAGACTACAAAAAATTGTTAATTCTGTATGGAATGAATGTAGAACTTAAAATATTAAAAATGCAAAAAACTAGTAATACACAGAAAATGAGTCATAAAACAGGGCCTCACTATGTAGTTTAGGCTGGCCTTGAGTTTACTACATAGCCAAAGCTGGCTTAACTTGTGGTGATCCTCCTGCCTCAGCTTCCACAGTGCTCGTATTACAGGTGTGTGCCACCATACCCAGCAAAATTCCTTTACTTTTAAACAACCAACTGAAAAGAAATGTACTATAAAAGGTGCTCGTACTTTTTTTTTTGAGAAAAGGTCACAAAAAGGCCAGGCTGCCTTAAACTTGCAACCCTCCTGCCTCAGCCTCCTGAGCAATAGGATTACAGCAACAGGATTATACATATATGCCACAGTGCCCAGCTTATTCACTCACTCTTAAACAAAAGTTAGCTGGAGACATAGTTCAGCAGCACAGTTTGATTCCCAGTACAAAAAAAAAGGTAATACTCTCTAGGTATCTGTATTGGTTAATTTTCTTGTTGCTGAAACAAAATTCCCAACACCCACAAGTTAAAGGAGAAAAGGTTTATTGAAATTCAGTTTACAGAGTTCTCAGTCCGCAGTTGGCTAGCTCCAAGGCAGGGTGGCATGGCAGAGGGGCATCTTAAAGGAGAAACAGTCCATGACATAGCAAGCAGGAGACAACAAAGCCGCAAGCAGTATTAGCAATCAGCAAGCCTGCCTTTCCCTTGTATCCCATCCAGGCTACAAACCTTTCAGGTGGTGCCACCCACACCCAAGGTGGGGCTTCTGTCTTCAGTAAATCCATTCAGCCTCACCCAAAACCCTGCTAATTCCAATCAGTGGACACCTTTAATCTCAGTATCACATCCTTAATCCACATTTACACACCCTATATCCTGCCACCTCCAAGAGGCCCCATCTATGACATGAGGTTGGGGCAGGGGGGTCTAGATACAATCTATAACAACATTAAATTTTTTAAAAAAAGGCTTCTCATTACTCCACATGTTCCATTCCACTGGCTGTTGACAACACAGAGTGTTGAGTACAGTACCCCCGATTTCCTCCAATTCATATTGGCAAAGAAAAAGGAAAAGGCCAATAAATTAAGCTTTGCAGCTTAGGAATTTTCTACCCTAGGACCTCAAGCACTCTACCACTGTGCCACACCCTCAACCCATTATCTTAAGAGACTTAAACCAAACTTCCACCTTGCTTTGAGACACCTTCAAATTCAGCAACTTCAAGAGAGTACCTAAGTTTCAGCCAACTAGATGGCAAATACTAAAACTTATTTCACAGACATAATTTGATAAATTAGGTAAACTCTACTAAACCAAAAGCCTAGTACCTTAGAACAATGTTTGATTTTTCTTAAAAAATCAATCACGTATGAGCACTCTACCTTTCCATGCAGAGCCTCACCTTACAACAAAATCATACTTATATGAAGCTTAGTAAAAAACTATGAGCAAGACACTTGTTACTATACTTACCTGAGTTTAAAACATAAAACATTTTAAGGTAGTTAATATTAGTATGCATCTGTACATTACCTACATAGATCTTGAGAAAAGATAGCGATAAAAGAGGGGTAGGAATGAACTAAAATGTTGTACTTTAAACTCACCTAGCTAAACACCTAACTTTAAAAATACTGGCCTTCCCCCTAAAGGCCTCTGAATTGTACACAGCTGCATGTAGAACCTGAGTTCTCCCATTCTTAGACCTTAGCACTATCCAATTGAGTATCCTAAAGGGTAAGGGTGTAGCTCAGTGGTAGAGCATGTTACTTCCCATGCTCAAGGCCCTGGGCTCAATGTCCAGCATCTAAAAAACAAATTCAGTATCCTCATTCATAAAATGAAGTTTAATCATAGCGCTTCTAAACTTACATTTTTTTTTTATAAATTAGACTGTAAGACACTCCAGTGAAGAGGAAAGAGCACAAAACCTACTTCTCAATACGCACCTACATTCAAGCACCATTTACTCTTCATAAAATGAGGATATTTTTTACACTACCTTCCTCATATTGTGTGAGAATTTTGTAAACTGTCAAACTATGTAAGGTTTTTAACTACACATGTGTACAAACACTATGAAAATTATACTCATTTAGGGTATTATATTAGAGGATGAGGATATTAACCAAGAAAAGGTCCCAAAAGAGACTTAGATTTGAACTGTAATTTTGAGGGAAGCCAAAGCAAATGTTACAAAGGGTATCAGGTATAATTTGTCAAAGTGGGCATATCTGAACAAAACCTATGGCAAGGAGGGCGGCCAGATAACCTATCAAAAATGTACAAGAAAAACAGCTGAACACTATGGAAGGTCTTAGCAGGGTTTGGGAAGTCAGGTGGTACCTACCCCCCCAAAAAAAGTATTTTTAGGGAAGGATAGGAGAGACTGAAGAAACGCTATCTTCTGGGGATGGGGTTTAAGTCAGTGGCAGAATACTTGCCTAGCTTGTGCAAGGCCCCCGGTTCAATCCCTAGTACCAAATAAATTTTTTTTAAAAATGTATCTTCTGGTTGTGCTACAAAGAAATATAACCAGTTAATCAACAGCTCCAAGTTCTACTGGAAGGAGTGACTATATAGATGAAATTCTGTTCTTAAATTTATAAAAATCTCTAGAATCACAGAAAACACAACCTTGTTATACAAGCCCCAGAAGCCTGACACTTTACAAGGCACGGAAAAAAATGCTTTTGAAGCCTCTCTTCCTTTCCAAGGTAAATATCTAGATATAATACGTTTAAAATAACTACCACATAAAAACTGCCAAGTATAAATTGTTTTCCTGAGTTTCGACAAAATATGGAAGGAACAAAGACCACCAATGAAAGAAATGGATGGGAAAACACATCTCCTACACGTAGTTCAATTTCGAAAGGTTCTGGGCCTACGAAAATTGGGTTATTATTTTTCTTTTAAAATATGAATATGAGGATATCACACAGAAAACTCGTTTACCTCTGTCCCCGGCAAGCAGGTGTATCTGGCGGGGTTGCTATTTCCCAGGACAAAGCAATCAGGTTATTTTTCACGTACTGACAATTAAACTTGTGGCTGCTGCAGAAAAAAAGAGAAGAGAGTGTTACGCGTTTATTTGCAGAGGAGCTGCACTCCTGATCCTCCATTTTTCCACCCCGCGACGAAGCCCGCCCGCCAGCACCCGCGCAGGGCCGAGCAGCCCGGGGAGAGGGCGGAGCTCCCCGCTCCGAGCCGCGCGGTCAGGGCGCCCTC
>NW_004955431.1:3348118-3387423 GCF_000276665.1 Chinchilla lanigera | reverse complement strand
AAAAAAAAAAAAAGTTTAAAACCATGGGCGAATGGAGGCCACTACAGAACCAGAGTATGCTCCAGGGTTACTTTCGCTCCCACTTGGAAGAGTGGGTTTTGGGGCGAAGTAGCCAGTTTTTTGGAGAAAGGGTGTTCAAGACCTACCGTACCTAGTTCTTACGTCCTTGACTAATAATAAAAATTTTTAAAGCCCCTCCACTTCCTATTTGTCTCCCCTGCTCAGTAAGGTACACTTTGTAGAATAGTTCCTATAGGCCTCCTTCGGGCAGCACATACAGAGGAACAGCTCCTATAATTTCTGTTAGTCTTCTCAAGAACACTGTGGAATGGGAATTCGGATTCCTTTCCCATACATGAGGAAACAGGTGAAATGACTTCAACGTGAAAAACAGCAGAGGCTAAAATCAGATTCCACATACAGGTAATCATTCCACAGCACCACGACTGACTGCCAGTGAAAACTGCACCCCGGGCCCCCACTGAAATAGTACTATTAAAAATAACTTGGCTTATGGAAATACTTCAAACAACCTATACTAAAATGATACAAGAGTACAAATTTATTAACTCATAAATCAGGTTAGATCAGGCTGATGGTGTAGACTAATATACTTCCGTCCAACTAAATGGGCACAGATTAAAACTGAATAGCAATCTCTGGACTGTTAAAATTACTAAAGAGCATGGTATATTAAATTCTCTTAAGAATAGGAAAATGGGGAAGGAAAAAAGAGCTTTCACAAGGAACTGCTTGCTCTGAGTACTGAGGCTTAAGAGAGTAACTGCTGGGTGAAACCTGCACGCACAGGCACATCCTGGGGAGCAGTGAAACTAGATCCTGTTAGCGATAACACAGGAGTTATCAAAATGCTTGTCACACTGGAATTTCCTTCTATTGACTGTTCTTTAAGTAAGTAGACAGCTGACGCTTAAAACGCATCAGCACAGCAATAAGACCATAAATATACAGTTTTATGAGTATATTTTTACAAGGTAGGATTTCTAAGAATATATGTATTTTCATTGTTGTATTGATTTATTTCATGATGTCGTTTTTACCCTGGGACTTCACAAAGTTAAAAACTTCTTAGCTCCCTACCTACCAACTCATCAGTAATAAGACGTTCCAAGTTGGTGTACACTGAAAGGAAAATTGTCAGAGTGAAGTGAATCTAATAATTAAGTCTGGAGGGATTGTGTGTAGGAGGGGGCGATGGTGAGGCTCCCTAGATATGCTGGAACATTGTATTATTCTGCCCTTCCTTAAAGCTGTCACAGTTAGGAAATGCAAGCCCCAGCATTCCCCAGTGAGAATCCCTCCTGCCATAAAAGGCATTAAACACCCACAGTATAGTGGAAAGAACATAGGCTTTAGAATCACCTCAGAATCCAAAAACTATTACTGCCACTTGCTAGTTTTTCAGATCACGTGGTATCTCTAAGCCTCAGTGTTTTGCTCTGTAAAATGAAAAGTGTGATGCGTTTGGTTACAATTAGGTAATATATAAAGCAACCAACATTGTGTCCCACATAGTAAGTGCTTAATAAACGGTTGCCACTGTAACATGGAAGAAGAAGACCATGCTTATTTTGATGCCTTGGATTTTAAAACCTGGGCTCAAGGACAAAGTTTTAGATAAACTGTCTCTGCAGGTGAGGAAGCTAGTACCAAAAGTTTAGCATTTCTACATCTAGCCCAAGGTAGACAGATGCATAAGAGCATATATCCAGGGGCTGGGGATTTAGCTCAGCGGCAAAAGCGCCTGCCTGGCAAGCGCAAGGTCGTGAGTTCGGTTCCTGGTACCGGAGAAAAACCCCAAAAAAAAAAAAAAAAAAAGAGCATATATCCTACTTCTGAACCCCTTCCTCTGTCCCTAAGCAAAGGAGAAAAGAAAAAAATCATATTCAATGAAAAGCCTTTACTTTTTTTAAAGCTATATATTTTCAGAGAAATGAACATTCAGAATATTCCATTAAAAGGCAAAAACACCTGTAAAAATCTATTCATCACAAAAGACAGAAAAATACCTAAGCCTTGATGAGATTAAACCAATTTCTTCCCGGGTATGAAGAAAATTCCAGTCGCCATATATTTTAGTGTAGCAAGATCAGTTAGCTTGGTAAGAGACTGAGAGACATTTAAGCAACAGTAAACTTGGCCTTTAGTTGTTTCAGTAGATGCAAAGAATTTTAAGAATAAATTCAGGCAATTAAGGCAATGCTAACATATGTTTATAATTTTATACTCAAATTATATAATCGTCAGGATTGTGCTAGAAACCAAAAGTGCTAGTCAAGGAATTTTCCAAACCCGAGGGTTTGGTTGAAAAGAGGCATGCGAAGGCTATTGTGACTTTCCTCATGATAGCCTGCCCTGTGTCCTCCGGGGGTGTGCTTTTATCTTGCCTTTTTCTCCTTTACTCAGGCCAAGCTTGCTCTGCAGAGCCAGTTTCTCCCTCACACTTCACTTTTACTTTTTCACATAAACTTTGTCACTACTAAAAAAAAGAAAGAGAAAATAAAAGAAAGAAAAGAGAAATACTGACATTAAATAGAACTTTACTGTGAGAAAGGGGAAGCCACTGATGATGGCACTAAAAAAAATGAAAGCAGAATTTTTGGAAGATTAACCTGAAAACATCCAAGACTCAAGGAAGAAGAAAGTTTCTTTACTCCTGCTGAGATTTATTGAGAAGTATATATTTCTTAAGATACACCTATATAAAAGTATAGCATATATATTATAATCTTATTAAACCATTTGACATAAAATATCTATTAAATTCCTCAGAAAATGTAATGTAGAATCATGACAAATATCCTCCAGAAATTGTATGTACTTGTCTATCAATCATCTGTACAAACTTACTGTAATGTTACAGCTGTGCTATGTAATTGTTAATGTGCTGCTTAGATACATTTTAGAGTGTCTCACTAGAACTTTAAAATCACTATGTATTTCTAAATGTACCACTGCTTTGGTGTTTTAATAATGATTACTTTGTTATAACAATTAAATGCTTTTAATTTAATTCCATATATCTATATTTTTATGAAGAATAACTTTACAAGGGCCTTTAACAGATGATTACTTCAGGTATATTTGCAGTTGTTTGAGAACACGATTTGTATAGTTTGTTTATTTGCAATTTTTTGTTAGGTTCACTAATCATTTATATCTTGAAGAAATATTTTATGATGACAAAACCATATTTTGCTGTAGAAAATCACTTTCATCTGTTGTATGAGTCATTTTTAGACTATTTTTTCTGCAAATAAGGGTGCAATATGGGTACAGCTTCTGCAGTTTTCAGTAGCTGATTCCTGTACATCAAGTATGCTCTATTTTAAAGTCAGTAGGACACAAAGAATTTTTGTTCTGAGAATCTAGATTTATCAGAAATCTGCAGAGCACTGCACAAGAAATACATGCCATATTTTTTAACATGAACCAGGTTGGGCCTCTCTGATATCAAAGTATTTTGTAATAAATGCCTTGTCAAAATGTGTTTATCTTATAATGGTCTTGTTTATAACACCATGCAAATTGCTGCTAGAATGCAGCCAGAGCTCCAGAAGTTTGGGATGGATCTAAATCAGCCCATATCTCTGCGAATTGGGCCAAAGGCACAGATCATGCTGAAGTTGCGTGAGACTAATTATATAATAGCAGCACATTTTAGGCAGTATGTGAAGGTCACTGACCTCTGTTGCAAAATCCAACAGACATTTTTTCAGTTCTCATTTTCCTTCAGTTCTTAGTGGTATGCTGAGTATCACTACCACCTTCTTCAAAAGCCCTATTTTTGTCGCCTGGCCTGAGTCACTCCTGGCTTTTCTTCCAACCCAGGAATGTGTGCTGGGTTTCCCCTTTATCTAAAAATCAAATCTCAGGTTTTGTTGGTTGGTTTGTTTTGTCATGCTAGGGACTGAACCCAGAACCTTAGGTATGCAAAGCATAAGCCCTACCGCTGAGGTGCTTGTCCCACAGCCCAATACTCAGTTCTAGGACTCCCAGGGACTCAATGATCATTTAATGACTTTCATAGTCTCTGTAGAGCAAGGATCACAAACTCATCACTTGTGGTTATGGCTGCACCATTTTTAAATGATGACTCTTTGAATTTAAATATTTTTAGAAGAAACATGCTCTTTCCTTCCTGCTCCCACAACCTTTCCTATCTGAAAGCATCTGTTACCCTTGTGTTGCCCCAGCCTGTACTCCCTGAAGCTTTAAGGCTCTTGCCACCTAGCGCCTGGCTTACCAGCCACCTCCGATCCCTGTCCCCAAACCGTAGCACAGCGGTCTCAGGTTGAATTCCCAGATATTTCAGGCCACAGATAGAGTCCTGTTAATCACCTGATGCTGTCCTATACTTGGCTTCGACAGTGCATGCAGCAATTTGTTATATTTCCTTTATGTAATTATTTGAATAGTATCTGTCTTGCCACTTGACTAAATTCCAGAAGAGTTGGGCGTATGCATACTTATCATTGCACTCTCAGCAGCTAGCCCAGTTATTTCATGAGTGTTATAAGGAAGTAAGAATGCTCTTTTTCAAAGATAACTTATATATTTCCAACTTACAAAAACTAGTTATTGAGATGACCTAGAATGGTAATATACTTGGAATTTTAATACACTTGAAGTAGACACTTCATTATTTTTATTTTATTAAGAAAAGGTATCTTTCTACCCTTTATTTATACAGCAAACTTTTATCATACCTCTTTTTTTTTGTCTTTTTGGTTTTTTTTTTTCTCTTTTTGAGACAAGGTCTTGCTATGCAGTTCATGCTGGCCTTGAGCTCACTCTGTAGCCCAGGCTGGCCTTGAATTCCAACGATCTTCCTGCCTCAGCCTGAGTGCTGGGATTACAGGTGTGCGCCACCACTCCCGGCTTATCATACCTCTTATATGGCCAGATTCCTCCTACAGTTTATAAATATGTGTCCGTAGCTTCACTTTTCACAGCATAGCACATCTCTTCAAAGAAAGGGTAATTTCCTGAATTAGTCCATCAGATAACTATCATGAAGAATTAAGAACCCTTTTTCTGGGCATAAACACTAACCAGTATGAGTTTTTAAAAAGACTAGGGGCTGGGCATATACCTTAGTCACTAGCAAACTTTGTGCTTAGCACCTACAGGCCTGTCTTAGTTACTTTTCTCACTGAGACAAAATACCTGATGCCCAAAGTTAAGGAAGGAAAGGTTTATTTAGCTCACAGTCTATAGAGGTTTCAGTCTATAATCAGCTGGCTCCAAGGCAGGGTGGCACATGGCAGAGGGCAACAGTTCATGGTGGCAGAAGATAGCAGAAGCAACGAGAGCAAAAAAGGGGGAAACAAGCCTCTTTCTGCCCCTTTTATCTTATCCAGACTGCCAGGACTGGGGTGGTGCCAATCCAGTCAGTGGACTGATCCAGCAATCACCCACCCTTAATCCCAGTGCCCTTAATCCTTGCATTGCACTGTGAACCGATCACACACTCTAGATGCAGCTGCCTCCAAAAAAACCCCATCTAAGAGTGCATGAGGCTTTAGGGGGACATCTAGACACAAACCATAACCAGGGCCTACATTCAATGCCCAGCACACACACAAAAAGATGGAATAATATGCCCAAATAAAATGTAAAACTTTTTATGTTAAAAACCACAATATATCTAGGCATGGTGGTGCATGCCTATAATTTCAGCAGTCTGGAAGGTCCGAAGAATCACAACTTGGTGTCTTAGCATACCCTGTCTCAAAAAAATTAAAAAAGGGTTGGGATATAGCCCATTGGAAGGCCCTAGATTTCATTACCAATACCACAAAAGCAAAACTATTGTATAGTATACAACTATTAAAAAGAAAACTACACATATTAAAATTGAGATATATGTAAGACATAGGCAAGAACCAAGTCAAATATACTGTTATATGAATTTATTATAAGAAAATAATATGTCACAATTTATGTAAAAATGTATTTATTATATAGTTGTCACATAAAAATTAGACACATCCTAATTATCCATCAAAATGATACAGACTAAGTAAATCCAGGCAGAGTTCTACAAAAGATATGATTCCAGTTTTAAAAAGAAATAAAATTGGTAGAGCACAGATAGGAAAAACATGTAGGAATATACACCAAATTCTCAACTTGGAAGAGTAGAATATGGGAAATTTTCAGTATGTATTCAATATTAACTATTTTGTATGTTTTTACACTGAGCATGTATTACTTTTGCATTATATATCAAAAAAGATAAATGTGCAAAAAAGTAACTCAATTGGAACAAATATATGCAATATATATAACCATATTACAAATGCTTCCAAATGAATAACAAGCAAACACTAAACTTAAAGAAAAATAGACATTGTACATGCAAAACAGTCCATAAAGCAGACATGGTGACACACACCTGGAATCCCAGCACTTTGGGAGGATCACAAGTTCAAACTTAGCATGGAAAATTTAGCAACTTAGTAAGACCCTGTCTCAAAATAAAAATAAAAATCTGGAGAGGTAGTTCAGTGCAAACAAAAAAAAAAGAAATACAAATCTCTCTTAGTTACTTTTCTAACTGTTGAGACAAAATATCCAACATTCAAAGTTAAAGGAGTAAAGGTTTATTTCAGCTCACAGTTTGTAGAGGCTTCAGTCCCATAGCCAATCAGCTCTAAGATACGGTGCCATGCCAGAGGGGCATGGCAGAGTAGAAAGAGTCCATGACAAAGCAGGGCAGGCAGAAGGCAAGCAGGAGAAGCAACCACAGAAGCAGAAGTCTCCTTTATATTCCATCCAGACTACACTATGCCTAGAGTAGGCCTTCTATTATCCACTGTCTTAATCCCCACATCACACCCTTAATCCCAGCCACCTCCAAAAAGCCCCACCTATGACCACATGAGGCTTTGGGGGGACATACAGATACAAGCCATATCAAAATCATTGTAAGCGTGAGAAGAAAATATTCATTCTAATTGATAATCAAATTATAGGCAGCTAAATTAGATAAAAATAAGATACAGTCAGAGAGGGACTGGACTCTCAAAGAAGTCAGCAAAAGAACAAAGATATCAAAACTATCATTGGAGGCCCATCTGAAGACAAGGCCTCAAAGATGCAATGCCCAGGCCTACGTGCCTCCCCAAAGAGATAAACAGTAACCTAGAATTATAGTATAATTAGTAGCAGCTGGTCCAGGAAGTCCAGATAGGCATCAGTCATCCAGGTAGGTGACCAGAGCATTCAGACCCACCCCTTCCCCAAAATGCCTTTGTTCTTTCCATGTACCCATGGTACATGACCTGCTTCCCTATTGGACCAATATTAGCTAAGCAGCTAGACTTGTTATCCTATTGGTTGATTGTAATTTGACCCACATTTGTACCCACATTGTAATTTTGCTGTATAAATTACCCCTGACAAAGGGCCTCAGTGGCAACCCACTTTTGGGTCCCCTCCTCTCTCAGGATCTATCTCTCAATAAATCTGTCCTACTCTACCTTTGTTGTTCCTTAGATTTCATTCTTCAATTTTGGAGGACACGAATTTGGTGTACCTGATATCTAGCAGGCTGAGCATTATATTTTCTCCTATATCAAAAGGTCAAGCAAAACTTCGATACAGCCTTTTAAAATTCACTAAGTTGGCAATGATTTAAAACATAATGACCAGTAGGCCACCATCTAGCAGTAGTACAACCCATTTTGCTTGCAGCTGGAGACCAGCATACATGGATACAACTTGTTTTGGAGAACAAGTGAGTAGCAATCTGTATCAAAAATATTCAAAACACATATACTTAATTCAAGTTATACAAATTTATTATAAGAAAATAGTACATCACAATTTATGTAAAAATGTATCTATTATATATTTGTCACATAAAAATTAGACATATCCTAAGTATCCATCAAAATGATACAGATTAAATAAATCCAGGCAGAGTTCTACAAAAGAACAGGTAACTGTTTTACTAGTTTTTTACTCTGTTTTGTTTTGGAGACTGGATCTTACCATCCTGAACTCCTGGACACACACATTCCTTCCACCTCAGCCTCCCCAGCTGCTATTACTGTGGACACACTGCCTGCCCAGCTTCAGCCTGACTCTTAAGATACAGCATTTTATATTGCAACTTATCTGCTTACGGTGTTAAAATAATAATTTTGCATCTTCCCATGGTCTTCAAAGTGATACTTTCTAATGGCTGCATGTGAGAAATGAATTTGCCTGCCCAGACCTCCCAAAAAATCAGACTACAGAGGCAGTGAAAGTAAAGCTTTAATCCAGTGGCAATGCACCTACTGCACACATGCTATTTTTGTTTTAACACAAAAGATGTTAATGTATGAGTTGTGTTTTCTAAACTAAAACCCCAGTATTCAGGTTTAATTGCAGTGTTGACACTCTGTGATACAGAAAGGGGGTTTTGCTTTAAGTTTGGGCGCTCATCTCACAAAAGTTCACCATCACTGCTTTAATCCATAATCTTACAAGAGTGGTGCCCACTCGCACAGAGAGACCCACCAGAATTGAGGAGCTGTGTGCTTTTAATTCAGGAAAACTTCTTTAGCAATTATCTCTTGCTCCAGTACCTTATAGATGGTGTGAGACTTTTCATAGGCTGTGTGTCTCTGTTTAGTATTTGACCCAGCTAATTCCACGAATAAGGACTTATTAGAGTGGTTAATGAAACATGGACCGATCAATTAAACAAGTTTTAATCTATTACAATCTCTCCCTTTATTATAGGATCTTGGTCCCATTATGTTTATCTCTTGAGTTTTCAAATCTATCTAATGTTAGTTGACTTTCTTTATCATAGGCAATAAGTTGACCCCTTCCTCTAATATCAAGAGATTATGTCATTGATAGGATGCAGACATTTTGTTAGTCAGGGCAGTCTCAATCTTTGGGCCAGGCCTGTCACACAGGGAATGGTGCAGCAACCTATGGCAGCTGAAGCCCCAGCCACAATAACAAGGGACGTCACAGCCAAAGTCACTAAACTTTTTCATTTTGCAAACCAGTCTTCTAGCCACCCTGTAAAAGGATCATCAATTATAGAATTTTCAGTGAGCTCATTAGCTAACATAGTGAGGCCTTGTAATGCCTTTAGTGATGGTCCCATCTGGTGCTGTGTTATTAAGAATAAAAGTGCAACATTTTCCTCCTAACATGACACAAATACCCCCTTTTTCTGCCAAAATCATATCTAGAGTAATCCAGTTTTCCTGGGCCATCCAGTTAGTTGCATTTAATTGGCTAGCTATGTCTTCAGTTGTATCTTTTGTATAGTTAATAAACCATTGCTGATTGTAGTAGATATAATTTATCCACACTACATTTTTATTAATAGTGGACTACCACTACTGATTTGCATACTGACTCAAATCCAGCAATTACCTGATTTTGTGCCTTAAATTCATTGGGAAATCCCCTGGGTACCCGGATTGAATCAATATATACACGGCAGAAGGTGTCGAAGGATCCTGGTAAAGATCTCTGAGTTCAAGAAGTCTTTTGTTCTGGGAGCTGATGGAATGCCAGTGTGAAGGGAATGTGCAGCTGGACTAAGGGACACATCCTGTTGAAATCTGGAGGTAATAAACTACAGAGGTTCCTTTTCCCGCAATACCACCAGACATCAGCGCAGGAAATGGATAAGGGACAGGTGGTTGTGTGACCCACCGATGACATTTAAGATGTGTGTGCAGGTAGTCAAGTCTCCTGTGGGTTCAGTAAATTGTTCTTCCCACCTAGGAAGGCAAGCAGAATAACTCACATTCCCTTCAGAGAAGGGAAGGGCCTCCTTTGTGTCCACTTCCTGCAGCACAAAGAACTGCAGCCACAGACTCTTAAGTCTCATTTTTCCAAATATCCTTCTCCTGATATAAGGCCTCCATGCAAAGCATTTTGTCAGGGATGGTGTCCCACCTAAAGGGAAAGGAACCACCTGGGCCTGTGGTCTTGCCATTGTGCATGCATACTAGTTATTTTCATTAAAAGGCTGTGCTGAAAACTTTACCCACTTCGACCCAGGTATTCATCTTCTTGATCTTGTCAGTCTCTAGTTTGCCTCAAGTCCTTTATTTTTAGGATCACTGTTTTTGCAGTTAGTGAATTACTTGGGGTAGCCTTTGGTTGAGACCAGTTAGAATCAACCATAAGGACAAGCCTGCCTAGAGGGTCTGATCCTACAACATTTGCTCCTAACTCATATACTTGAGGTGCCACTTTATCTGGTCCTTGGTCTATAATGGCTGGGTTATTAATAGTTATGAGTATAAGATTACATTTTAGGTCTTGGCAGTCAATTGGAGGGGAGCCTTTGGACATATATAGTCTATCTTTTGGGAACATCCCAATTAGAGGCCTCCAGTTGTCATCTGCTGTCCGCCCGTGATGTTGGGTGATCCACCAGACATCACTCCAGCTGGCTGTGGTAACCTGAATAGGGTTTTGAGCAAAGAAAGATAGTTTTCCACCTGTGAGAGCTGTCTCTGTAACATTTTACACTTTCACAAAGCAGTACTTAGCAGGAATGAAATCTCAAATTTAGAGTGGTTGTGATTTTAATTACACTAATTATCAGCCTAACAGGGTAGTCTCTTTTTAATTTGTACACCCTCTCCCCTAACCTTTAGTTTTTGATATCCTAGCCAAATTAGCTTCCAGACAGGGGACCAGCTCTTTAGTCAGCTTTAATGGTTTTTCAGGTGACCCCAGTATCGCCCAGTATTCCCCTATGGTCCATTGACCTGAGTATAGTGAGTCCACCCTTTTTCAGCACTCCTTATGGCCATCTCAGTGGTCAGGAGCACTTGATAGGGGACTTCTCAGGCCAGCTGGAGTTTGTCTTCTTTTCAGTTCTTTAGCAGCACCAGATCACCAGGTGGACCAGATGGATGGTGAACTCCAATGGTTGAATCTGGGCCAGGAGAACTGAACCTTCTGATTATAGCTATCATAAATATATTATAATATACAATATATTAATATATAGCTATCTCAACAATCCTTTTAGATAATTCATGAGAATTAATAATAACAGTTAATGTTTTTGGCTCTAATTATATATATATATGATTTTATATATATGTAATTTTATATATATACAGACAACAATAGGCATTAATATATCCTAGCCAAATTAGCTAGGATAATATACAGACAACAATAGGCATTGTACTTATAAAACCAATTTTGGAAAAAAAAAAAAACAACAGTTTTGATTAAATAACAGCCTGAAAAGAAACATGTCATCTTTAGAAAAGAAATAAGACATCTTTACTTTTACTAACTCATTTAAATTGGCCCACAGTTAAGCTATGTAAACCAAAAAGCATTTGGGCTAATATCAAGAGTGTCTATTATCTATAAATCAACTTAAGTAGGACTTCTTGGAGGATAACATACACCGGAAAGTCAACATACAGAAAAACATGTACATTAGCCTAAATCACATATAAACTTTTTTACTAGTGAACTTTTAAGACCTGTATTTATAAAAGCCTGCTAAGTCTATTAGCCTTCATTCTGTAATGAGCCTCATTCCAGCTCATTCTCTTAAGAGCCAGAAGTTTACAAGGACAAAAAGAAAAAGAAAAAGAAAATTGATACGAGCTAAAAAATCTTTAATGAAGCAGCTACATATACCTTAACCACTTATTAGTAACAGGCAAATGAACAGACAAGATAACATACAGAATATAACATTAATATTAAATACATTAATATAGTTATATTTTATCAGAGTGCATTCTTAGATGCCATGTTGAGTTACAACACTTTTTATAGTTATAGGTTTATAACTATAAATACATTAGCCAGTTGGAATCCCCCTCCCCCAAGGTTATCAATTAACTTTTCCTTTTTTTAATGTAAGCTATAACAGCATTTCCTTTAATATTTTAAGCTACTCTGATACCTTTTTTGTTGTTAGTTAACATTATAGACTTACAACAAATAAAAGTCAGAAGGGTAAAAGCAGAGCTTTGAAGTTTTCTGTTTGTACTCTTTAAACTCAACTTTTTAAAATCTTTTAACCTAAAGGTTATATTTGAGAATAGACATTAAGTTACCCATAGTTATATAGGATTTATGTGGTCTTAAGATCAAATAAGATCTCTTTTGTGTACTTTTGGAAAGAGATAAAAGAAAATCAGGTTAGGCCATATGTGCAGAACTGCCCAAGGAACTGCCCAAGGAAGCAACTCTACGATGTTTTTTGTCATTGACCAGTCTAGGTGTCCCTGCTAGTCATGCAGAAAAAAGCTAATGTCCAGTATCAATTTCAGAAATGAGAACTATAGCCTTTGTCTGAAAGCAACAATTAGACCACAGAGGAGAGTTGGGACCTGGGGAGGAGTGAGTGATGATCTGAGAGTCCCAGCCCCCTAGACTCATTTTAGCAACAAGGAACTTTCAGAAGGAACAGCCTGTGCCCAACCAAACCAACAAGAGCAAAAGCTCAAAATAACCAAACATACATATTTTTTAATCAACCGCATCCTCTACAACCTTTTCCTGAACACACTTGAGCCTTCTAGTTTTGCTACAATACCCCCACCACTACCACCACTACCAATCTGGGTAAGGCAAAAAACCTTATATAAAATGCATTCACATCAACAATATATATATTTATACTTATAGCTTTCTCCATATTCTTTTCTTTCTCATTATAAGCTTTCTATTACAAACCTGGCAGCTGCCATTGAATTTTAAAGTGCCCTCTCCTTCTTTTTTTCCCCTCTGGTCTCAGGATGTTACAATTTAAATTTGGCTCCAAGGATCCTTCAACACCCTTATCTTTATTAAAGCAGCAGAAGAGCAAACTAACCCTGTAATGGTAGTCTAAGAATTTACAATGCACAAGAAATGTTTTAAGCATATCAATTAAACAAAAATACCAACTCAAATTGGAAGCCAAAAGTAAACTTATCAATCACCTCAGATTTATAACAATAAGATCTTGTTAACTCCTTGTGTAGAGTCTTGATCCAATAAGATCTTGTTAACTCCTTGTGTAGAGTCTTGATCCAATTTTCTCCCAACCACTTTTTCTGCAGTAGACAATCATGATTTTTGTATCTTTTTTTTCCTTTGTACAAGAGCTATCTTTCCAGCCTTTCAGGGATACCTACCCCTTAGGACTACTCAGCTCTCCCACACTTGTCCAAGTGGACTATCTGAGGCAATGTCCCAGGAAGAACTTCTCCGTCTTTCTCTCCCTAGGCCCAAAATTTTTATTCCCGATTTTTGGCTGGTCCCTATGACTAAGTTTCCCTTAAGCCCCTCTGATGGAGGTTTCATGCACTCTCTGAGAGCCAGTTCCCTACACAATCAACCCCACCCCACCCCCACAATGGAACTTTCTTGTGTACCTGTACACTCAACCCTGCACAATGGGGGTTTTTCATATTTCCATACACTCAATCCTCAGCAATGGAGGTTTCTTGTGTACCCTGAACTCCCTTCTGTGTATACCCCTATTTAGGAGATATCTTCAGTCACACATTTGATCCCTAAAAATGCCCTGACCACCAAGAGGCAGTACTTATAGCCCAATTTTTCTACCTTGGCTCATGCACGAGGTTGCCTGGTTACCATGGGTGTCTGTTTTACCTCCCCCTACATCGGTTTTGCTGTCTTCAGAGCAACAGTCTCAGGTGTTCTATTACTTCTGTGAGGAAATGGACTATCCAGGCAGAATGGGCCCCCCCAAAATGGGGGGGGTGTGTGTTCTTCTCCACTAGGATCTGGTGCATACAGGCACAAAACATCCCAGACAAATCCCCAAGTTTGAGAAATAAATTTTCTTGGCCAGATCCCACAAAAAAATTGGACTACAGAGGCAGTGAAAGCAAGACTTTAACCTATACTCTTATAAGAGTGGTGCCCAGTTACAAGGCACACACCAGCTGAGAAGCTGTGTGCTTTTACTCCTAACTCCCAAGAGTCCCTCCCCCTACGTCCCAAGGCCTGGGATCCGAGGTTCACAGTCTACCCCAAGCAATCTGTCTCAGCCTGAACTTGTTATTTCCCTTCCCCCTTTTCCTTTTTGCCCTTGCTTCCCCCTGTATTCCTTTTTGTCGTTATTTATGGCCTTTTGACTTCTCAGTACCATAATTCAGGAAAACTTGTTCAGCAATTAACTCCTACCCCAGCACTTATCTCCGGTGTGAGTCCAATAGCATGAATCTGTACAGCCTGGCCTGTAAGAGAAGGCCTTGTCACCCCACCTTGCACCTCTAGGTTTCATGCTATCTGCATGTGAAATCTACACTCATCTTCTTGGGAAAATCTGGGCTTAGTAGAGGCGATCACTTTCCCAAATTTTAAGGTGGAGGAGAGAAAAAACTTCTTTCATTCTTGATATTGTTCAAAGACTAGATTATTCTTAACTAGCATACTTACTAACTAGACAGGAGTAAATGATGTCTGACAAGGACAAGGTCTGGCTTCACTCATCCCATCTGCCTCTTTCTTGTCCCTCCGGCACAGCTGGCAACGTGATGAAAGCCAGCTGTCTCTCGCAGGTCTCTTAAGTCTCACCAAGGTTAGTTTTAGGGAGGTGGCTGTATGTCCAGGTTCACCTGACCTAATCCTCTGGGCCCAGACTTCTCTGGTTTGGCATCTTTCATTCTTCTACATTCACTCCCAGTTTGGATGATAAATTTTATAGCCACTCTAGGGGTGAAAGAGCAAAGCTAGAAAAACATACCTCCACAAAAGGAGTAGTCTGCTGACAACTAACAATTACTTTCATTCATCAAGCAAATCATTCTGACACACATATATCATCTTAGTCAATCTCACAGCAACCTCACGTGGCAGTTTTAGGGGTGTGAACTTTGCCAGTGAGAAAAATGTTAAGTAAGGACTTGACCAACTCTGAGAAGCAGATATGGATTCAAATTCCCTCTGTGGGCCCCTAATTCCTCCTCTTAATGAGGACTATCTGCCTCCATGGGATATGCACACACCACACACCAGTTTCTGACTAGGTTGAGAAACAGGGCTTTACCAAGAAAGTTGGTCAGTTTTAACATTGAGAATTCTTATAAACTTGAAAATAGAAATCTACTTTCTACAGCTGTGTGTATAATTCAGCTCTTGTTTCTGTAACCTAGTTGAAGGAAGGAGCACTTCCAAAAGAAGCAACCAAGCCTGGAAAGGAACAGTTTGACTCAAATGGATCCAACAGATTAGCAAATGGAAAAAAACACTGAGAAGCAAACAGTCATCCAAGTCATCCCTAAGGAAGCTAAAGATTGAAAAGCAAGCCAGAAAAATGGACGGCTCGGAATCTTTGCTTTATATTTGTATAGTTTTAATCTTCTAAACTAGTTGGTCTTCCAAAAAGCTATCTTAGTTACAGCCTTTGCAATTTTTTCATTTAATATTTTAATTCCAAAAGCATCCCTTTTGTTCCTTTTCTTAATAACAAATCACACACAGGCTTAAGAGATCATTGATCAATAACCCTAATCTCAGCCCTCTACACTGTGATGGATTGGGTTTTTTTGACCTTCCAGATGTTTTTTGTTTTTGTTTTTGTTTTGTTTGCAGTACTGGGGATGGATGGAGCCCAGGGAATTGTGCATGCTAGGCATGCACTCTACCACTGAGATACTTCCCAGCCCTGTCCATATGTTTTGTATTCAGAAAATTATTTATCTGTCTTCTGCCTTTTCCAATAAAGCTTCCAATAAGAAAATATTTTCCATTCTCTTAACAGGAAGCTGCTAACCGCTCAGAGACAGGAAGCTCCAAGGGGGTTGCAGCAACTCCTCTCTCCCAGTTCTTCTTTCACCTTATTTGTGGTTATTAGCAAAGGCTCTGGAGTCACATCGCTGCATGAGAATCTTGCTGCCATTACCTGCTAGCTGGGTGTGCTCAAATTCATTCACTCACTATGAATTCAGCAACATTTGAGGCCTTCTCTCTCCTTTCATGATGACCATTCTGGCCCATACCACTCTTACTACTCTTAACTTGCTGTTGAATCAGTCTCCCTGCAGTCACACCTGCCCTTCTACAGAATTTCATCTCTGCTCTGTTCATTTCTCTCCCAGATTCCCAACAGCACAAGTGCAAGTCCCTGGGTGTGTGTGTGTGTGTGTGTGTGTGTGTGCGTGCGTGCGTGCATGCGCACGCATTTCTGCCTGGTCTGCCCCCTCCTCTATCCATGCCCAAGACCTCTCTGACTTAGGCTTACTTCCCTGCAGCCTTCTCTGTTCTCTAGCCAGTTTGGTTTATTATTCCTTAAATATGCCAACATGCCTCTTCTTTAGAACGTCTGCACTTGCTCTTTCTCTCTTCCTGGAATGTTCTTCTTCTAGAATCCACTTGGCTCACTCCCTCTCAAGTTTCTGCTCAGACTTGGGCAAGAAGGTCCTCCTGGCCCTCCTATCACAAATAATGGTCCCTCGCTACCATTTTGAATTTCTTAATCTCTTTTCCTGGTTCATATTCCTCCATACCACTTATTTTACCTGAAGTGCTATGGATTCCTTTGATGATTGCCTCTTCCCACTAGAATGTGAGCTTTGCACAGGAGCACTATGTCAGCATCGAGAAGAGTGCCTGGCACATAGAAGGCCCTTAGTACAAATCTGCTGCATTGAGGAATGAAGAATTTGCACTTATCAATCAGAAGCCTGACTGTATAGGAAAAGTCCTGGAAAGGACTTTGGGTTTTATTTTATGTGTGAGGGGAAGCTATTGGAGAGTACATAATCTGATTTAAAGTTTGAAGAGATCATCTGGTCACTGTGTGGAGGAGGGACGGTTCTGCTGAGGGTAAGAGTAGCACGAGGGAGGCAGTTTGAAGGGCAATAAAATGTCCAACCAAGAAAGATAATGAGAAATTGAACTACAGTGGGAAAATGTTAATTTTTAAAATATCTTTTGCAGCTATAGCTGGCAGGCCTTTTAATAAGTTGGATAAGGGGTCTAAAAGAAAAAGAATTATTAGTAGAGTCCAAGGCCAGAGGCCTGACTCGGAATCTCCAGTGGGCCAGGTTCTGCCATCTGCCACCTCAAGAGACGTAAGTGGTGGGCATGAAGAAAGGATTTTATTATTCAGCGTGACCACACTGGGAAATGGAGACTGCACCTCAAACCCTTTCTTAAGGGTTCTGACAAGTTTTGGATCATACAGCAAACAAACAGCATGCATAGTCAAGCAGTCTTGATCAAACAGTGGCCTGGTTGATCATTGTTTCAGCTCTGGTTTGTGACGTCTTTCATTCACAGAAAGTTGTTGCTTGGTGAGGCAATTCAGCTGCCATGGGACGCTCTAGCTTAGGGAAACAGCCTTGACTCTGTCATAAAGTTATCTTTCTTAATTAGGAGGTAGTTCCATCACTGGGTGATCTGCCTGCAAAGCTGGAATCTTGAAAATATCTTAGTTATTCTTATCTTGTGTCTTTAGCCTTAAAGGGAGATGAGAAAGGTTAAACAGATTTAGGGCTAATGAACTTTTCATTACAAGGTTTTAGACAGACATGCCTTAAATGATTAACATGTCTACATGCAAAGTTCAGCAGGAATCTGACCCCAAGCTTAGAGTAGCAAAGGAAACAGATATAAATGTAGAGATGCCACACTTTATCCTGCTTTCAGTAGCCCATTGGAACTTACAGGTCCAAGTAAAGGGTCAGTGTCTAAGTCCCTATAACAGAATCAGGATAACTTGCAGGTTTGGGACCTGAATACTGACTCTCAACTTTTCTCTTTCATGATTACTGCAAGGAAGGAGGAAGAGGATGTAAAGAGCTCATGCAGCACACACTGTACATCTTTAATAAACATTAGCTTTTATTATTGTCACAAAGAGAAATCTGTTTTCTCTGCTTCACTGGTAAACAGGATTACAAAAATAATCACCCCACAGAGACTGGGGGCAAAGTAACTTTGCAAAGAGTGTGTCCTTCCCTCTGATGGGTGGACTTTTACTCTATTTAATGGAATACTTAACAGTGGTTTTGGAACAGTTTACTTGCATACAGATAAACAAAAGGATCCTTCACATTTCAAAAGAGGTATAAGGTTCTTTTAGGTCGAGTTTGTCCATTCGGTACTTCGCGGAAGTAACTAAAAGCTGAAATTACAAACGTCTGTTCATTAAAAGTCAATCAAAACATAAGATAAGTTACATCTGAAATAATAATGATTTTTTTTTAGACAGGCATTGACCACTTTTGAATACTCCAGACGCTAAAGTACCACATTGTCCAGTTCAATACAGGACACCTGGCAATCCTATTTGTAAGTGTAACTCAGCCTTCTGCCAAGCCAACACCCAGCCTCTTTTGGCTACATTGGTCTGTCCTCATTTCCCCCTAAAAAACTCTTTTAAACTTGAGACAGATAACATTCTGCCTCTATTACAATTAGCAGCTTCTCTCAATAGGTCAGCTGATTTGGCAAGTGCTTGACTGGGGTACCCCCTACCTTCTTGAAAAACCTCCCAGTGATTGTTTCCAGGTAACCTGCAAAAAGCTGCCTGTAGGGAATGTAGCAGCAGCCTGGGGTCCTTCAGGGACTTTCTTTCTAGCATTTTTCTCTGTACACCAATCTCCCTGATTATTGACATGGGCCTCCCACTTCAGCTGAAAACCAGCCATTTTTTTCCAGCCCCAGAAAGGTTGGAGAAAAGTCCCTAAATCTGAGATTTATTTTCTCCTCGCCCCCCACAATGAACTCCTTGAATCCTCTGACTTTTTGGGAACCTGCAAAGGCAGCCTTGAATTTGAACAAGAGCTAGAATTTCCAGAGCATTTGACCCGTGATTGAGTCTCTGGTTGGCGGCTTCTATTGTTTAGTTTTCTCTGTTCTCAGGTCTACAAGACTCCCTTGCTTCCGATAGCAGTCTAAGAACCAGCAGCCTCCCCAGAGAGCCTGTTGGAAATGCAGACCTCAGGCAGGATTCTGGCCCTAGTGAATTAGAATCTTCCTTTTAACAAGGTCCCTAGGCTAGTCCCATGCTTCTTAGGCCCTTCTTTTCCCACTGGCTAGGGAATTTTTATAATTTTTAAGACAGGGTCTCACTAGGTAGTTCAGGCTGGTCTTGAACCACTTTGCAGCCCAGACTGACATGGAACTCCCAGAATTCAGCCTCCTGAATATTGGGATAACAGGCATGTGCCACCATATGTGGCTAAGTAGTTTTATATCTTGTCCTGCTTAAGGGTCATTAATCTTCAGCATCACTTTATCATCCTCACTTTCCAAAGAATCCTGAGTTGTTTCCTTGTCAACACCTTCTCTGTCCTGCCCTTTTACAGCCAGGGCCTCTTTTCAGGCCTCTTCTCCCTTCAGTAGGGCCATCCTAGACTCCTCTGCTTATATCCTGACAGTAGCATTTCTTTAAGGGATGCTTTTTTGCTGTGCTGCTCCACAAGTAGGACCTCTACTACCCATCGAAGTGCTGCCTCTTCCACACCTTTCTGAGCTGCCTCTACTTTTCCTGGGACAGCCTCAGAACTGGGCCTTGACTCCCCTATTCAAGTCCTCCAATGGGGCCTGAGTGGGTCTCTCCTGGGCCAGAAGTCTCCCCTTCCCCATAGTTTATTTTGCACAAATTTACCATCCTTTCTCCTCTTTCCTGCCAGCTACACCCTTCAGAAACACCCCCCCCCAACTAGATACAATCCAGTAAAGGGTACCTTTTAGTGGGAGACAGCCAGGGGAGGGGAGGGAGACGCAATCAAGAGACAGCCTTGAAGAGGGTCACAGCAGCTCGGAAGCAAGAAGGAAGAAAGGGCTGGTGGGAAAAGTACATTAGAAATGCTTTAAGCATTTGGTTCTTTGAGAGTTTGAGGATTTGAGTTTGCGATTATTGTTTTTTGAGGTTTAGAAAATAATTTTTCCAGACTGTAGGAATCAGAACCTTGTCAGGAATCATAACTTAGATGGTAACAGGACTTGCAGGCTACGCATGCAGGTGCCCAGTGGGCAACTAAAAGCCGGATAAAGCGTGGCATTTCTGCCTTCATTTTTTTTCACCTTTATTACCTTAAAAGTTTGGGTGAGATCCCTGCTCACCTCAGCAATTATGCATGTTAACTGGAATGTCTGTGTTAGAAGGCTTACTAGCCTTAACTTTACCTAGCCTATCACACCACCGTTCAACACTGAGAACACCAAGAATAACTCAAGTAATTTTCAGAATTTGCAAGGACATCTACTTTCCAGCTTTTACAACACCCAGTTCCAGATCTGCAGAGCTATGCCTGGAAGTGTCCAGCCATTGTCCTAAGCCTATAATCACCTTGGGTTATGGGGAAAGCAGAACCTGTTGACCTCCCCATGATGAAGTCACCCCCAAAGCAATAACAGTTACCCCATGACGAGAACTTATGACGCCCTCAGAGCAGGAGCTATCATTTATGCTGGGAACCAGTTTGCCCCTTCAAGTGATGATAGCTCACAGGACCCTCCTCACAGTACCAGTCTTGAGTTACTGATCAACCAGACCAGACTTGACCAGGATTACCTGCTCTGACAGCTGTACACAAACAGCCTAGCAACATACACCTGTAACCTTTGTCTTTATTCCTTTTCTATGAAACCCCAAAGCTTCTGTCAGCCCCTTCCAGACAGATCTTCAAATCCTTTATATGTGCTTCCCAACATGACCATGCTGATTAAAATTCCATTCCTGCCCTTCACCAATGCTCCTCTTCTTGATTGGCATTATGGGAGTGGTGGCCAAGCCTGGTCTGTTGGGCACCTCAGAATCAGGGCATTTGCTCTAAAATGCAAGTAACAAGCTTTTTTGGCTCTCAATATGGGGGTCAGATTGATAAATGACACATTTTTTCTTACTATTCTATTATTTATTACACAATTTATTTCCCTCAGAAAGATATATTAAAAACCTGTTTCTAGGATCCACAGTGTTCCCTCCCCATTTTCAGCAAGGACATGAGCTGGCAGGCCTGTGCTGGAACTTGACATGAGCAGGCAGGCCTATACAGAATGATCTCGCAACACACACACTCACACGGGGTGTGACCATCCATTAACTCCGAGTCAGGTCTACATTTCACTTTCCTTTCACATGGGGCCACAGAAGTGAGGACTCACCAAACAGAGCCTGGATGAAGACAAAGCCCGGGGAGAGAAGAGAACAAACAGGCCCTGTGACTATTGATATTAAGTCCAACAGTCCATTAGAACCCCCCTGCATAACCTACATTCAGCAGAGACCAGAGGTCGGATCACATTTCTCATGCTTGGGTTGGACAGTAGCTACAATCTAGGGTGAAAGCAGAGAGAAGTATCTGGTGCTGAGAAGGTACCTCAAAAACCATAGACCCTAATGTTGGATGGGGAAATCATGACTAGATGGATGTCAAATCTACAGATCTTGTAAAGAAACTACTCATTCAAAAGTAAAGGAATTGTTTCTTTGACTTGATCTTTTTAAAATTTTTAAAATTTTAAATTATTTTTATCTTTCTTTCCTTGGATTTGTTTTAGTTTTTTTTTCCCCTTTTTCCTCTTTTAGTTTCTTTTTTCTTCTTTTCTCACCTTTCAATTTTTTTCCACTTCTTTATCTTTCCTTTATTTCCTGTATTTTACTCTATTAATCTTTTTTTCTTTCTCTTATTTGTTCTTTCCTCTGACTATTATCGTCTTGGTTTCTTTTCTCTCATTGCTGAGACAAAATACCTGACACCCAGAATTAAGGAAGGAAAGGTTTATTTAGCTCACAGTTTGTGGAGGTTTCAGTCCATGCTCAGCTGGCTCCAAGGCAGACTGGCACATGGCAGAGGGCAACAGTTGATGGTGGCAGAAAAACAGCAAATGGGGGAAACTGTGGCAAGCAGCCTCTTTCCCTCCCTTACACTACCCGCCCCAGGGCTGGTGTAGTTCTCACTCCCAGCATTGGACCATGGATCAATCATAAACTCTAGAAGCTCACCCCATAACTGTATGAGGCTTTGAGGGGACATCCAGACACAAACCGTAATAATTCTCCAATACTAATTTCCTTTCACTCCTCAGTAGGACCCCCTTTCTCACTTTTCTCTCTTCCTGTTTGTTCTGGTTTGGGGTTTTTTTGCAAGGGGAAACAATATAATGCAGGACACATATTTTATAAGATTATTTATAATAGTCACCCAAAGAATGATAAAAAGAGTACAGGAAATCTGTCCACACACTATAGACCAGGAATCCAGCTGAGGGCCTGGATCCCATGATAATGTCCTGCATGAGTCCAGCTGAAGACCTAGAGCTTGTAACAATGCCTCCCACGAGTCCACCTGGAGGCCCAGAGCCCATGACAACATCTCATGCAGGCCTGTTTCACGGACCTGCACTGGGAAGGCCCAAAGGTTAGTAGTGGAATCTAGGAACTCTTCATCCTAGCAGGATGAACAATCTGTGCTAGCAGGCTGAAGGATCTACACTGGAGCCATGAAGCGATGTGCAAAGAACCAGAGCTCCCCCGAAAAGTACCACAGCCATCCTCAGCAACACTGAGGTACCAAGCTCCTCCAGTGATAAAGATGGCTGAGTTCCCATCAGGAAAGCTAATGTGACAAGCTTCTTTAGGAGACTGGCAGTGCACCATCTTCCCCTCCAGAGCCAGGAAGCAATGCTCAAAGTGAGGACCAGAGCTCCCCAAAGTGAACCAAAGCTATTCTCAGTGCCAACAAGGTCCCAAGCTCCTTGGAGGATGAAAACAGCCAAGTTCATGAGGAAAGCCAGCATAACAAGCTCCTCCAAAAGAACCAACAGCTCCTTACAGCTTCTACCAACTCCCAACAGTCTCACTTCTTTTTCTGCAGTTCTGCCTCTTATGCTGCTGGCAACAATCCTCAGGTGGGCCCCCTACACCCAGCACCATGCTTATTCAGTACAGCTGGGAGTTATAAGTTGACCACCAGTTGTCAATCCACTACACTGCTCATATCTCACTGATTAATTTATCAAGTTTTACTTGTTTTCATTCTCCAGTTTCCCATCCCACTGCCTTTACTAGTATAACTACTAACCTTTATGGATCTATAGATAGCTAGTTAACATTATTCTATTGCTGTTGAATATTGTTTTACTGTTGGGAGAGGAAAAGTTATTTCATTTAGTAGATATTTACTATAGGTCAACAGTAGGTCAATACTGGTTTGTTTTAGTGTTCATGTTATGAATATGTAGATATAGATGTAGATACAGATATAGATATAGCTTTGTCTTTTTTTTGTTTTGTTTTGTTTTTTGTTTTTTTTTCTCCGGTACCGGGAACCGAACTCACGACCTTGCGCTTGCCAGGCAGGCGCTTTTGCCGCTGAGCTAAATCCCCAGCCCAGATTTGTCTTTTTGAGACAGGGTCTTGCTCTGCAGTTCAGGCTGGCCTTGAGCTCACTTTGTAGTATAGGCTGGTCTTGAACTCGAAACGATCCTCCTGCCTCAGCCTCCCGAGTGCTGGGACTACAGGTGTGCACCATCATGCCTGACTTCATGTTATAATTATAGATCTTGTCTATGGGCAAAGGTGGTACATTTTTTAGTCCTTCCAGTTTGTCAATATTCAGCTTATATTTGGTGATATAATTGATGCTTATTTTATTACTACTGCCAACATGATATAGCTATTGCTATTCTCCTAGAATGCCAGTATCTTCATTGCTGTCTTAGTTACGTTTTCACTGCTGGTACAAAATGCACACCTAGAACCAGCACATGAGGTCTAAAATTCTTGCTGATACTCAGGCATGGTGGCACATTCCTGTAATCCCAGCACTTGGGAGGCTGAGGCAGGAGGACTGCTGTGAGTCTGAAGCCAGCGTGCGCTACAAAGTGAGTTCAAGGCCAGCCGGAACTGCATAGCAAGACCTTGTCTCAAAAAGATAAATAATTAAAGTAAATTCTGGCTGATGCAGTTGGATTGGTGTTAATGTTAATAAAATTATGGCATGTTTTATCATGTGCTACCTTATTAGACCTTTACAACAGCACTAGAGAGATCATGATCCTCATTTAAAAGATATAGACAATGAGATTCAGAAATTTGAAGAGTCTTACTTTCTTGTTGTTATACCCAACACTCACAAGTTAAAGGAGGAAAGATTTATTTTAGTTTATAGTTTGTAGAGGTTTTAGTCCATAGTCCAAGGCAGAGTGGCATGACAGAAAGGCACGGCAGAAAGGCACAGCAGAGAAGAAACAGTCTATGGTGTGGCAAGCAGGAGGCAGCATAACTTCTTTCCCTTTTTATTCCATCCAGGCTATAAGCATATTGGTTGGTGCCACATACACCCAGGGTGGTGGATCTTCTTTCTTCAGTAAATTCATCACTCACACCCAGAACTAAACTCAGCCAATCAGTGGTAATCTGTCAGGCCTGACCTGAGAAAGACCTTTCCAATAAACATGGTGCCCTCTACAAACAATAGGAGTATAGACTGTCCTCAGTAAACAAGAACTAATGGCCATAAAGAAATTTAGGACTGGACCTGCAGTCTCCCCAATGCTGGAAGACCCAGCTTTATATGCACACCTGTGCTGATCATCCTTGTAGCTTTGACCTCAAACATTCCATCCAGATTCCTTGGAACTATAACCCCCAACCCCAAACCCTATGTATTCTTAGCCTCCCCTCCAGAGATATTCACTGATATCACTCTAATTTCAGCCTGCCTGTATGCAGAACAGAATTAAATTCATTCTTTCCCACAGTCTCAGTCTCTGAGTGTTTCCTCATACACTGTTAATTAGTATAATCCAGTTATCACATCCACAATTCATTATCACATGCTGTTATGGTTTGTGTCTGGGTGTCCCCCGCAAAGCCTCATGTGGTCATATGGCAGGCTTTTAGAGTTTGATTGATTATGGGTGTGAGAGCTACACTACCCTGGGGTGGATAATTTGCATATGTAAGGGACAGGAAGAGGTTGCTTGCCGCCATTCCTCCCTTTTAGTGTTTGTTGTTTTGCTGTGTTGCGCCACCTTGAATGGTTGCCCTCTGCCGTGTGCCACCCTGCCTTGTAGCCAGCCAAGTATGGACTGAAACCTCCACAAACTGTAAGCTAAATAAACCTTTCCTTCCTAAATTTTGGGCATCAAATATTTTGTCCCAGCAATGAGAAAAAAGTAACCAATGATCCAGCCATTTCCTCAAAGTGCTACCTATAAGCACATGAGGGTTTTTTGGGGGGACATCTAAATATAAGCCATAACATTCTGCCCCTGGCCCCTAAAAGACCCGTGTACATCCTTTTACGCAAAATGCATTTAGTCCATCTCTGAGAGTTGCCAAAGTCCTAACACTTTCATTGCTGAAAAGTCCAAGTCCAAAGTATCCCCTGTGATTTAAGGAAAACTATTACTTGTAAGCTCCTATAAAAATGAAAATAAAGTTAAACACTTCCAACATACAGTGAAACAAATTCTTTGGATATTCCAAAAGGTACTAGTAGAGGGACAGAAAGGAACAGGACCAAAGCAAGGCCAAAATCTAGCAGTGCAAACATTAAATCCTATAGTTGCATGTCCAACACCTGGGGCAATCTGTGGCAAGATATGATTCCAAAGAGCTTGGGTGGCTCTACCCCTACAGCACTGCGGGTGGTTGTAGCCCTCAGGGCTTCTTACTTGGGCTGGTTTTGCTCACTCTTTGTTATTTTCTGTTGGAGATGGAAATTGGTCATATGTGTGAGGGCAGGACAGAGCCAGAGTGCTGAAAGCAGTCAAGCTAGCTCAGTCTTGAGAAAACTACCCTGCCTGGACAATTCAGTCATTAGTTGCTAGGCAACCTTGTGTCTCATGATATCAACTTTGCAAAGTTATAAATACATGCCCCTACTGTTGTTGTACAGGTCCTTTTCCCCATCTGGTAAAGAGGCCACCTCTACCTGACCCAGCTTTTGTCTCTTGTCTATCTTTTCCTCATTCCCACCTTTTCTCCTCAGGGTACACTGAGAGACCAATGAGTCTCTACAATTTTCCTCAGACAATCCACATTCCTGGGTTCTACAACCATCTGGGGTCTCCACTGCACTTTTAGCTTCACATTCACAGCTTCACACACTACCCTCTCAGGACCACACTACCTTGGCCTCTCAGACCTTCTTCTGAAATCTGGGTGGAAGACTTCCTGACCCCACAAATCTTGTATTTTGCAAGCACCTAAAACTAGTGCTATGTGGATTATGCTAAGGTCTTCCACCAGCTGGAGCAGTAGCCAGACTTCCTTCTCTCTTGGTTGCAGGGGATGAGAGACTGGATTGCTGAGCACTATGAACCCAGTCTGGAGGTAAAAATTCCCTAGGCCAGTGTAATTTTGGCATGTGGTGTCCTGGAGTTCTCTTCTCAAAGTAAAGTCTTTCCTCTTTGCAATTTTATGGCTGCAAAGGGTAGAGGCCAATTGGTTCTTGTGATACCCTCAAGCCATCTTTTCTATTGTCCTGTTCCAAAGTACATGGCTTATATTAATAATCTTTTCAGCAACCAGGATCTCTTTTCCATCCTTATGTTCCATGACATTATTTAAGCTTTCTTTTTGGCCAAACTAAAAACTTTTTCAATCATTCTTCTGGGACCTTTTCTGTTGATTAACAATATAAATCTGGTTAAAAGCCCCCAACAGTAGTCACACCACCACCTCAATAGCAGACTGGCTTGCAATTTCTTCTGCCAGATTAATTAGTATGCTGCACTTAATCTCACACTGTGGCAAAATCTCTGGATATGGGCAAAATATACACAAATTTTCTACCAAAGCATAACACAGGTGGTCTGGAGTCCAACTGCCAACAGTCTTTCTTCCTAACAGAAACCTCCTGAGTCTGTTTTTTACCATCTGCATTTCTGTCAGCATTCTGATTGTCAATGCTCTGACCAGAATCTCCCATCAAGCTTGGCTCACAGCATTTTAGGACTGCTTCTCCAACCAGCATCTCCAAACCTTTCCAAATTCCTCCCACACCAGTTCCACACGCTTCTGAACCACACAGCCAGGAAGTATCACAGTAATGATCCCACTTCTCTGGTATAAAACTCTGTCTTAGTTAATTTCTCATTGCTGGGACAAAATACAGTAATACTTCAGTTCACAAACACTTCTGTTTGGAAACAATTTGGTTCACATGGAAGAGTTTGGCAGAATTTTGCTTCAGTTTGCAAACTTCACATTGAGTGACACTGAACTTTATGGGAAAATTTGATTCACTTCACAACCAATTCAATTTGTGACTAGAATCAGTTACCACTGTACTGAACATCACAAGTTAAATGTTCATAGTTTATAGAGGTTTCAGTCCATAGTCAGCTCGCCCGAAGACAAGGCAGCATGGCAGAAAGGCATGGAAGAGGAAAAATAGTTCATCTTGTGCAGGCAGGAAGCAGCAAGCAGGGGGCCTTCCTTTCCATTTACATTCCATCCAAGCAGTAAGTCTACTGATTGGTATCACCCACACCCAGGGTGCCCTTACCATTTTCCACACTGAGAACTACGCTAAAACAATCAGTGGACTAATCCAGTTATCACATACCCATAATTTAGTATCACATGCCCATGGTACAACCACTTCCCCAAAGTCTCATCTGTGAGCACATGAGACTTTGGAGAGACATCTAGATATAACCTGTAACAATTGCCTTAGTGTGATTCTTTCACAATAACAATAGTGTGGCACATTCCTAGTGAACTGGGTACTGAGCTGCAACTTCTTATCCCAAGTAAATGGAGGTGGTTAGATTCTAGGACAGAAGCAAAAGCCCATAGTCAGTCATGTTCAGAGAACACCACTGAAAAGTGGGCATCAATTAAAGAGGTTTTTACAGTGCAAACAAAGCTTTCCACTACAATGAGCGTACAAGCCTCAACACATAAGAATAAAAACAGAAGACAGATAGGAAGACAAGCCAACAAAATACTTCCCCAAACCCCCAACTCCCCCAAAGCTGATCCATGGGGCACTGAGGCAGAGGAAAGCAAAAGCCACATACCCAAAGTATTTGAAATGATATCAGGGGAGATAACCAAACACAAAAAGCATTTGGCAAACTAACAGAAGATGTAAGAAATAAGATATTGAGCCAAAAAAAACCAAACAAATAAAAAACAAAGTGATCAATTCTAAACAAGACACTAGTAAAAAACTAGAAGAGCTAAACAAAATAATGCAAAACATGATAACCAGCATAGAAAAGAATTAGAGTCCATAAAAAAGTTCAAAATTTAACTCAGGAGATTAAAAGTTATGTCAGTAGTATGGGTACTAGAAGTAGCCGGTGTGAGGACAGAGTGTCAGAACTACAAGATAGAGTTGTGGTGAGTGACCAACTAATGACAGACACCTTAAGAAGAATAACAGAACACGAAAAATAGATCCAACAGGTCCTAGATGACACAAAGAAGACTAATTTACAATTAATTGGAATTAATGAAAAATCAGAAGACAGCATAAATAGCATTGAAAACCTATTTATTGAAATAATAGCAGAAAACTTTCCAAATATAATTTAACACATAGAACCAAAATAGTCATTATCAGAAAAGAACTTCTCCATGAAACATCATGGTAAAACTCCTGGAAGTCTCACATAAGAACAGAATCTTAAAAGTGGTTAGGAAAAAATAACGAATCATAAAGTTAAACCCATTAGAATTACAACAGACTTCTCAACACAACACTTAAAGGTAAAGAGAACTTGGAGTGAAGTGTTTGAAGCCTTAAAAAATTTCTAACCCAGGCTGAACTATCTTGCAAAACTATCTTTCAAAATTGATGGAAAAATAAGATATTTTCATGATAAAGAGCACCTAAAGACATTCATGACCACCAAACCAGCACTCTCAAAAATTCTAAAGGATACTGTACAAAGAGACAATGAAGTTAACAATGACAAAATGTCCAACAGAATGAATACAACAGGTAGGATGAGTAGTTAAGTAGAAGGGAAAAATAAGGAATCAGTAACAGGAAAATAAGCCAAAGACAGGGATAAGCCAATAACTATCAGTAATGTCTCAATGTGAATGGTCTCAATTCCCCAATCAAAAGGCACAACTGGTAGAATGGATCAAGAAACAAAATTCAACACCATGTTGTATATAAGAAACACATTTAACCTAAAAACTCACAAACTAAAAATCAAAGGATGAAAAACAATATTCTATGTAAAAGGAACTAGAAGAAAAGCAGGTGTAGGGGTTTCCAAGAAGATGGCACAGCCTCTCTAAGATTTGGAATACAGTCATGGGAATGTAACTTGGGGAAAGAAAGGAGAGAGGTATATTTCTGGGGCCCAGGAAGGACCTAAAGGAAAAAACGGAGCCTACAGAAAAATTGAAGAGGCAGACCACAATGCAGAAAAAGGAAGAACAGGCACCACTTTCTCCCTAGCTCCTGGCTCGTGGTGTGAGAAAAATGATTGAATCTACAGAGACACTGTGAAAGTGATGACTTCAGAGGCCTTC
Source organism: Chinchilla lanigera (assembly GCF_000276665.1). Lineage (NCBI taxonomy): Eukaryota > Metazoa > Chordata > Mammalia > Rodentia > Chinchillidae > Chinchilla > Chinchilla lanigera. The sequence continues at coordinate 3,357,965 of NW_004955431.1, read as the reverse complement.
GAGAGAAATGCACTAGTGAAATGGATGAATGGATGCAGTGAACTGCAACAGCTAGTGAGTAACTCCAGTCCAAGTGACTGCTATGTCCCCTAAAAGCATCAAAGCATGCTTGGTCAGACACCATTCTACAGAGGAGTCACCTGGACTTGGGACTCAGAGTAGCCATGGGTTGGCTTCATGTTAAGGCTCCTCACATATTAAACTACCACAGTGACTGGATGAGGGACAATCAGGGAGATATCCAGGGTCAGGGAGCTTTAGCCAGGCCAGCAAGAGACACCCACAACATTATAACCTAAACAACCCAAGCCCCAAGTCCATGACAAGACATCAGGCTCTGCATGGATCTGTGCTCTGACCATCTCATTTGTCTACCAGCAAGAGCAGCAGCATGCCATGAACTGGACACTGCCACAACTATAGACCACAAACTGCAAATACAGAGAAATTTTTAAAATTTTGTTCATTTTTCATTTTTTTCTGTTTTTGTTTCTTTGTGAGGGTGAACAATGTTTGTAGTTTTTTTTGTTTTGTTTTGCCCTTTTATTGTTTTACATTCTTTCCCTTCCTCTTGTCTCCTTCACAGGTTTCCTAAACTTGGGTAATCTTCCTGTATTCTTCAGCCTTGCTACTAATCTTTTTCTTCTTTTATTCATCTACTTTTCCCTCTTCTCCCTTTCAATTTTCTCTCTTAGGGTAAAACTGCTGTACTGACTGGATATTTACTGTTTATAATTTTCTGATTTGTCTTACATTTTGTTATATAACTATAAATCTTATATGTAGGGTTAAAAGTGACAAATTATTAGTTATCATAGCTTGTCATTTTCCACTCTGTGTTTGATGCTACTGCTTTAGGCAAGGTGACATAGTTGCTGTGATCAACTGATCTTCCTTGTATGTCAATAGTTAGATTGGCTGGGGGACATAAACAATACTATAGCCCAGTACCAAATAACTGCATGCTATACCCAAACAGGCAATAACCTGTCATTCCCTAGTAAATGTAAGAGGCAAGATCCTGGGACAGATCTGAAGGCTAAGAGCCAGCTGTGCCTAGAAGACATGTCTGAAAAGTAGTAATTTCCAAAAGAGGTCTTGATACAAGTAATAAAGATACCTACTATAAGCAATTTACAAGTATCAATCCAAAAAACAAACAAAAAATAGAAATGAGAAAATACAGAAGTAAGATACAACCCCAGATCTCCAACTTGCCCAAGGCAAATCCAAGGAACAGTGAAAATGGGAGAAATCAAAAGTCAACCAGGTAAACATTCTGAAATAGCAGCAGAAGTAACAAAGCAGATGAATGAGTCTTTAGGGGAAAACCCCACAGAAATAATTATACAGATTACTAAGGAGATGATGACCATAATGAAGGACATGGTTAGTGAACTAGAGAAGACAGAGATTAAAAAATAGAGGAGTTTAGGAAAATAATGGAAACTTTCAATGCCCAACACAAGAAGCAACTGGATTCCATAAAACACATTCAAATAGATACCCAGGAGATTAAAATTTCTACTGAAGTATATGCAGCAGAATCAACCAATGTGAAGACAGAATAGCCAATCTAGAAGACAGAGCTGTGGTTAAGTGAAAGACTTAAAAATAACAAGAAACCATGAAAAAAATCAATCCAACAGCTGCTTGATGATGCTAAGAAGAATAATATAAGATGAATTGAAATCACTGAAAATTCAGTAGATAGCACAAAGGACATCTTTTAAAAATATGTATAGAAGTAAAGGCAGAAAACTTCCCTAGCATGGAAAAAGAATTTGACACCATGATATGTGAGGCGTACAGAATTCCAATTAACTGTGATCAGAAAAAACTATACTAAGACATAAAATAGTCAAGATTCCAGAAATGCAACACAAAGAAGACTATTAAAAGCTGTTAGAGAGAAGAAACAAATCACCTATAAAGGGAAACCCATAAGAATCACAGAAGACTTCTGAAGACAAACCTTTAAATCAAGGAGAGCATGGAGTATTTCAAGCCCTAAAAGAAAACCAAATCTAAATCAGATTGATGTACCCACAAAATTATCTTTCAAAGTTGATGGAGAAATAAGGTACTTCAAGGATAAAGAATACCTGAAGAAATTCATGACCATCAAACGAGCACTCCAAAAAGTTTTGAAGGATATTATAGAAAAACACAGTGAAAACAACAATTCCAAAAAGTCTAACAAAATGAATCTACCAGGCAAGGCAGGCAATTTAGAAGGGAAAGAAAGGGACTCAACAACAGGAAAATAATATATTGGCAAGGACAAGTCAACACCTTCTAGTTATAACCATCAATGTGAGTGGTCTCAGTTCACCAATCAAAAGAAACAGATTCTCAGAGTGGATAAAGAAACAGATAAAAATATGTGATATACATGAAACACATATAAAAAAGTAACTCATAGACTGAATGTTACAGGATGGAAAATAATAGTTCATGCAACAAGAATGCAGCAATAAGCAGGGGTAGCTATTATATAGCAGACAAAGAAGATTTCAAGTCAACACTGATCAGAAATGACAAAGAAGGTCACTACATACCTAGTAAGGGAACAAACCAAGAGGAAGAGATAACAATCATAAATATATTTGCATCAAATACTGGCACATACAACTATATAAAACAAACACAAATGGATATGAAAAATCAGATAAGCACTAGTACAATTATAATGGGGGACCTCAATACTCCATTGTACCACTGTTACAAATAGATCAACTAGATAAAAAATCAACAAAGAAATACTACAGCTGAACTAAACCTTTGAGCAAATGGACTTAATAGATATCTGCAATGATTTTCCAAAAACAACAGAATACACATTCTTCTCAGCAGTACATAGGACTTTCTCCAAAATAGACCACATACTAATTAACAGAACATGCAGAGCATAACACTGGGTTACATAAATACATACCACACTTTCCTAATGAAAATTTGGCTTTATGCATTTTAGCATTATAATAGCCAGCTGTGCATCTAAGTAGCTGCACCTAGAGGATTCAGGAAGCAATCTTTATGTTTACTCACTTAGTAAAATGAATAGCAAGATATATGCACATGTGCAAAAGTGTCAGACTGGGATTTTTACACTCACAATGCCCCATGTAACATTTATTGTGTATGTTTCCCTGAGCATTAAGGTGGTAAAATACACCCACAACATTCATCTGTTATGTAAACATGTACTGCATCATAATGGAATGTGGCTCACAGCAGCTGGGCCTAGCGAAACCAGGAACCCATCTGTGTATTTATCCATTTGGCAAATAAATGGCAAGGTATGTACAGGAGCTCCAAAGCAGCAACCAGTATGTATTTAGGATTTTTTTTAAGTTTTCTTTTAATTTTTTCTGGTAGAAGTAGCTAAGATTTGAAAGGTTTGGAAGCAGTCAAAAGTAAATCATAGCCATATGTGGTGGCACAGACCTGTAATCTCAGCACTCAGGAAGCTGAAGCAGGTTGATTGCCATAACTTTGAGGTCTTCTTGGGCTACATAATCGAGTTCAAGACCAGCCTGCCTTACACAGTGAGACCCTATCTCAAAAAAAACCAAAAAGTGAAAAAGTGAATCATTATGTGACTCAGGTATGGATGATGATAACTTTGATGTTGGCCATGTGAGCCAAAGTTCCTGTGACAGTGAAATGGAGCAAGAATTAACTGATACAGACAGACAGAATGAAGACCTTCCTGATTCAGATGATAAAGAAAACAGCAATATTAGTATATATTTGACTAGTTGAAATGGTACAAATGATGTTACAAAATGGAGTGATCCAATGTTAGAACCAAGCCTGAAAATATAATGAGGATCATGGCATGGGTGAAACCTATTAGACAGAATGCCAGCACTGCCATTCAACATTGGAAATTGTTTGTAACAGACAAAATGCTACAAGATGTTGTGAAATACAAATGATGAAATACAAGTAAAATATTCTGTATGTACTGATGGCCATACTAAAAAATGTGTTATTATGACACCTCACTAACTGAACTGACAGCATTCATAGGTCTACTGTACTTAGCAGGGCTTTCTCATGGTGATCACAGGAATGTAAAAGACTTCTGAATGTATAAGACTTATGGGTGTGGGCTTGAGGTTTGTAGACTATCAATGACATTGAGGATATTTGGATTCTTTCAAAATTGCCTCAGGTTTGATGACAAAATCACCAGCCAAGAAAGAAAAAGAACTGATTATCTGGCTGCTATCGGCTCATTGTTTGAGTTTTGCTTCAAAATACCAAGCAATTTACACACCATCTGAATACATGACTATTGATGAACGTCTTGCAGTATTTCACAGTCACTGTAGGTTTAGGAAGTATATGCAAAAAAAAGTCTTCAAAATATGGTATAAAATTATATCCCCCAATAGATGGGAAAACATACTTTCAGTTTAAAAATTTATCCTGGAACTCAGCCACCAGGTCTAACCTAGCCCTGAATAATAATTAGTGTGGTGTTATGTTTATGGCTGAATGGAGAGAAGGGAGGTAGCCTATACAAATTCCATGTCTTATAATTAAGGAAGCATGGTTAACCATTATTGTAGTGTGGCATTTAGAGTTGAAGGGAACAGAAGGAAGTAACTTGGTTCCTTGTTTCTAACTGTACTAAAACCTCAACAAAACTGAAGTCTGAGATGGTAACTTTTTACAACAAAACCAAAGGCAAAATATATGGTGTCAATGAATAATGCAGCAACTGTGATGTCACTAGAAACACAAAGAGTTGGTCAATGGTTGTATTTTACTCAATCTTAAACATGTATGTCATAAACAGTTTTGACAGTTTACAAAAACAACAAATGCAAAATATCACAGAGAAATTTTCTTAGAGGATTGGGACTAGAACTCAAGAGATCATTTATAGCAAAAGAAGGACAAAATGTTTCTGCCCAAGAAACTATGTAAAAAATTGTGGAGCATACTGGTGAGCTGACAGGTGAACAGGCAACACAGTATCACAGAAACCTACTACAATGACAGGAAAACAAAAACAATGCAGCTGTACCCAATGAAAAAGGACAGGAAAACAAAACACGTGCTATCAGTGTAAGTGATACTTATGCATGGAACATGCAATTGTCATGCGTGAAGACTGTCTTGGGTGTGACAGTTGAAAAGATTATTTCTGTGGTAGACTTTTGTTTGTGTTTACATTGTAGTTCACATACGTTTTCATTTCTGATGTTATCTTTGAGGTTTTGTAAATAACTAAACAGCTGATGTGAAAATGCTGATGTGTATTCTAAGCACTCATTACATATTTGATATTTTATTTCATATCTTATTTTCCTGCTAAGTGCACATTGTATAATATAGTAAGAAGCTCCTGACAAAACAAGAAAACAAGAAAGGTGACAATAATGGCCACATAGGAAAGGAAAGCTAAGTACATGTGCTGTCAGTGTAAGGAAGACGTGTGCATGGAACATGCAGTTATCATGTGTGAAGACTGCCTTGGTGTGACAACTGAAGCAATGATTAATTTTTTTATAGAGTTCTATTAGTATTTTCATTGTAGCTCATATAGGAATGTATTTCTTTTTTTTTTTTGGTTTTTCTCCGGTACCGGGGACCGAACTCACAACCTTGCGCTTGCCAGGCAGGCGCTTTTGCCGCTGAGCTAAATCCCCAGCCCCTAGGAATGTATTTCTTATGTTATAGGTTTTGTAAGCAAGTATACAGCTGATGTGAAAATGTTTCTGTTTATTCTAAATGAACAATACATATTCAGGATTTAATACTTTATTTTATTGATATTTTATGTTCCTATTAACTGCACATTGTATAATACAATAAGAACCTCCTGGTGAAACAGCAAGACCTGTGAGATGTAAAGTATGTCCTACAAAAAAGACAGGAAAGCAAAACATATGTGCTGTCCGTGTAAGTGATATGTGGGTGTATGGAACATACTGTTGTCATGTGTGAAGACTGCCATAAGTGTGGTGAGTGAAGTAAATATTATTTTTATTGCAGAGTTCTATTGGTATTTTCATTCTAGCTCATATAGGAATTTATTTCTACCGTTATTTTTTAGACTATAAACCAAAAAGCAGTCAATGTTGAAAATTTTGATGCTTTTTTATAAACAATAAATATTTAAAATTCAATATTTTATTTTAAAAACTTTTTCCTGTTAAGTACACATTGTTCAATATATTAAAACTACTAAAATTAATAATCCCTTAATGAAAATATTCTAAAGAATAAACCTGGGTATTATATACCTACAACAATGCATCTTTATACAAAATTGGCATTATGCCCCACGATTAAGTAAATACAAAGGAACTGAAATTATCCCAGCCATATTATCAGATCATGGTGCAATAAAATTAGAAATAAATGACAAAATAAACTAGAAAAACTACATAAACACATAAAATTAAATAACACCTTCCTGAACAACCACTGGGTCACAGATGAAATTAAAGAAGAAACTGGACGGTTTCTACAATTAAACAGTAATGTCAGTATGACACAGAGGAACTTAAGGGACACAATGGAAACAGTCCTATGAGGGAATTTAATAATGATGAATTTCCACATCAGAAAAACAGAGCAAGCTCAAATAAATAGCCTAATGTTGAACCTCAAGCTTCTAGAAAAAGAAGAGCAAGTTAAACTCAAAGCTCCTACAAGAAAGGATAGATCAGAGCAGAAATATGAGACTAAGAAAACAATACAAAGAATCAATGAATTGAAGATTTAGTTCTTTGAATGATTAAATAAAAGAGACAACCCCTAAGCCAAACTTATCAAAAGAAAGAATGAAAAGACCCAAATCCATGCAATTAGGAATGAAAGGGTGAAATCACAAATGATCCTGCAGAAATCCAGATCATTAGTACCTACTTTGAGAACCTACACTCTAGTAAGATAGAAAATTTAGAAGAAATGGACAGATTCGTAGACACATATGAATTACCAAAGCTGAATCAAGAAGATATAAAAATTCTAACTAACCCAGTATCAGTTAATGAAACTAAAGGAGTAAAAAAGCAAACAAACAAAAAACACCTAACAACCAAGAAAAGGTCCAGGTCCCGATGGATTCACTGCTCAATTCTACAAGAAACTTAGAAAGATCTAATGTCACTATTCCTTAAACTCTAATGAAATCTTTCCTGAAAGCAAGCATTACCCTGATACAAAAACCAGAGAAGAATCCAACCAAAAGAGAGAACTACAGGCCAATCTCCTTAATGAACATAGCTGCAAAAATCCTCAATAAGAAACTGGCAAACAAATGCAGCAAATCATAAAAAAGAGTATATTCCATGACTAACAGGATTCATCCCAGGGATGTAGAGATGGTTCAACATACACAAATCAATGAATGTAATATACCACACATTAACAGAAGCAAGGACAAAAACCACATGATCAATCTCAATAGATGCAGAAAAAGCATTTGACAAAGACTAACGCACATTCCTGATTTAAAAAAAAGAACCCTGCAAAGAACTGGAATAGAAGGTCTTTAGCTCAATCTAATAAAAGCCATGTATGACAAATCAACAGCCAACATTATACTAAATGAACAAAAACTGAAAGCTTTCATACTAAAATCCCTTAAAGCAATTCAAAGAACAAGACAAGGATGATCACTATCACCACTCCTGTTCAACACAGTTCTGGAAACATTAACCGGAGTGATTAGACAAGAGAAAGAAATAAAAGGAATAAGGATAGAGAGGAAAAAGTTAAATTATCATTGTTTGCAGATGACATGATACTCTATAAAGAAGACCCCAAAAACTCCACCAAAAGGCTCCTAGAATTAATAACCATATTTGGTAGCATAGTAGGATAAAAAAGTCAACACTCAAAAATCAATAGCATTCCTGTATATGAATAATAAATTCATGGAGAGAGAGAATTTAGGCAAACAACACCTTTCACAATAGCATCAAGAAAAATGAAATACTTGGGAAGCAATCAAAGGAAGAGTAAGAACTTTACATTAAAATCTTCAGTACTCTGAAAAAGGAGATCAAAGAGGAGATCAGAAAATGGAAAGATATCCCATTCTTGGATAGAAAGAACCAATATAGTGAAAATGGCCATACTTCCAAACTGTTACACAGATTTAATGCAATTCCAATAAAATACCAATAGCATACCTCACAGAACTAGAGAAAACAATCATAAAATTCATCTGGAACTAGAAAAGACCCAGAATAGCAAAAGCAATTCAGGGCAACAAGGGCAAGGTAAGAAGCATCATAATCCTCAATTTGAAGTTATACTACAAAGATACGATGATTTTTTAAAAACCCAGCATGGTACTGGCAAAAAACAAAAACAAAAACAAAAAACAGACCCAACAATCAATGGAACAGCATAGAAGATGCCGAAACAACTCCAATCACAATCAGCTACCTAATTTTTGACCCTTACTGGAAGAAGGATAGTTTCTAATAAATGGTGTTGGAAAACTGACTTTCCACACGCCAAAGATTGAACCTAGATGCGTATCTCTCACCATGCAGTAAACTAAAATCTAAATGTATCAAAGATCTAAATATGAAAACAGAAATACCTAATCTACCTATTCTAAGACAGAATAGGTAAAACTCTGGAAGACACAGGTGTAGGCAAGATTTTATGAACAAAACCCCAATTGCATACAAAATATTACAAAGAATCAGCAACTACAATTTCATCAAATTAAAAAACTTTTGCACAGCAAAAGAGATAACCACAGAATGGGAAACAATTTTAGCAGTTACTCAAAGGACTAATATCTAGAATATAGAAAGAACTAAAAAAAATGAGACCTCCCTCAAATTCAAGGACCCAATCCAAAAATAGGCATCTGAAATGAAGAAGTACAAACAGCAAATAAACATATGAAAAAATGTTCAGCATCATTGGTCATTCAAGAATTGCTAGTTAAAATGACACTGAAATTCCATCTCACTCCAGAAACAAGAGCTATTATCAAGAAATCAACCAACAATAAGTGCTAGCAAGGCTGTCGGGGAAAATGACCCATTCTCCATTGTTAGGGGAGTATAAATTGGTACAACAACTATGGAGATCAGTATGGAGATTCCTCAGAAAGCTAAAACTAGAGGTTCTATTTGACCCATCTATTCCTCTTCTAGGCATCTCTCCAAAAGAATTAAAAGCATCATATCACAGTGATGGATGCATACCTATGTTTATAAAATGCAATTTATAATAGCTCACTTTTGGAAACAGCCCATATGCCTATCAACAGATGAATGGGTAAGAACAATGTGGTATTTATATACAACAGAGTATTACTCTGCCATAAAGGATAAACTTGAATCATCTGTAGGTAAATGGATGCACCTGGAGACCATAATTTTATGTGAAAAAATAAGGCACACAAGTTTAAATATCACATTGTTTCTCTTGTGTGAGAAACCCAAAGGGTAAATAAGGAGCAAAATGGAGAACAGATATTAGGACATAGGAAGAGCATGTTCAAATGGGAACTGGGGAAAGGAATGAAGGGAAAAGGAAAAAAAAAAAGAGATAGTTATACTACTAGTTTTTCATGGTTTCTTGAAAAGAAAGTTTGTGCTAATATCATTTGGAGAATTTTTTATGCCCATATCTTGGACTCTGAGTAACTACTTTAAAGATAATAATGCACTATATAACTATTTTGTTTTACTTTTTCCTATAAAGTAAAAAACAATCCAATGAGAAGAGATAATGATTATTAATATATATGCACCAGGGCTGGGGATTTAGCTCAGCAGCAAAAGCGCCTGCCTGGCAAGCGCAAGGTCGTGAGTTCGGTTCCCGGTACCGGAGAAAAACCAAAAAA
>NW_004955431.1:3299921-3347768 GCF_000276665.1 Chinchilla lanigera | reverse complement strand
AAAAAAAAAAAGAAGTATTATTTAGGGGTTGGGAATATAGCTCAGTGGTAAAGTGCTTGCCTAGCATCCCCAAAGCCCTGAGTTTGATCCCCAGTACCACACACACACACACACACACACACACACACACTACCATATTAAGAAAAATTATCTAGGAGTTAGCCTAAGGCAGTGAAAGATCTCTTCTGTGAAAACTACTGTACTCTGAAAAAGTGAATCCTAAGAGAACATTAGAAAATGGAAAGATATCCCTTTCCTGGGTAGGCAGTACGAGCATATTCAAAATGGCCAGACTTCTAAAACTGATGTACAGGGGCTGGGGATTTAGCTCAGCGGCACAGCACCTGCCTGGCAAGCGTGAGATCGTGAGTTCGATTCCCGGTACTGGAAAAAACAAACAAACAAACATACAAAAATAAATAAATAAAACTGATGTACAGATTTAACGCAATTCCAATCAAAATACCAAAAATATTCTTCACAGAACAGGAGAAAACAATCCTAAAATTCATATTGCACCAAAATAGACTCAGAATAGCAAAAGCAATCCTGAGTAACAAGAGCATAGCAGGAGGCATCACAATCCTGGACTTAAAGTTATATTACAAAATTACAATGATACAAAATAAACACATAAAATCCATAGCATTCCTATATACTAATAACTCACTGGGAAAGAAATTAGGAAAACAATACCATTACAACAGAATCAGAAAAATTAAATTCTTAGGAATTAACCTCACCAAAGAAGTGAAGGACTTCTACACTGAAAATTATGTCACTCTCAAAAAAGAAATCAAGGGGGATATCAGAAAATAGAAAGATATCCCCTGTTCCTGGATAGGCAAAGTCAATACAATCAAAGTGGTTATACTTCCAAAATTGACATATAGATTAACACAACCCCAATCAAAATACCAACAGCATCTCTCACAGATCTAGAGAAAACAATCCAAAAATTCACATGAAACTAGAAGAGATCTAGAATAGCAAAAGCAATCCTGGGTAACAAAGGCAAAGCAGAAGGGATCACAATGCCAGATTTGAAGATATACTACAAAGCTACTGTGATTAAAACAGCATGGTACTGGCACACAACAGACATGATATCAGATCAATTGAACAAAATAAAGGATGTAGACACAACTCCAAGCACAGTCAACTAGTTGATCTTTGACAAAGGGGGTAAAAAGATTGGAAAGATACCTTTTTAATAAATGGTGTTGGGAAAACTGGCTATCCACATGCACAAGAAACAATCTTCTGGAAAATAGAATAAGTAAAGCTCTTGAAGTCACAGGGAAGGACTTCTGGGACAGAACCCCAACTGCATAGGAAATAGTACTAAGAATGAACAAATGGAATCATAATAAATTAAAGCGTTTCTGCCCGGTAAAAAAAAGAACAACTCAAAAAACAATAACCAACAGAGTGAAAAGAAAACTTGACAGGGGAAGAATTTTTTGCCAACTATTCCTCAGACAGAAGGCTAATATCTGAAGAACATGAAGAACTTAAAAAAAAATTAGACCCCTAAAATAATAGAATCAATAAAAAATTGGTCTCATGAAATAGATACTTCACAGAAGTAGTACAAATGGCCAATAAATACATGAAGAAATGTATAACATCACTGGCCATTATAGGAATTCAAGTTAAAGCAACACAGATTACATGTTACCCCAGAAAGAAGGGTTATCACCAAGAAATCAAATAATGGATGCTGATGAGGCTGTGGAGGAAAAGAAATCCTTGTACGCTGTTGGTGGGAATGTAGCAAGTACAACCACTGTAGAAATGAGTATGGAGAGTCCTCAAAGTACTAAAACTAGAAATTCCATATATCTCAGCTATTCCCTTCTAGGTATCTTACCGAAAGTTAAAGACATCATATTACAGTGATAGGTAATAGCAGCACAATACATAATAGCTAAATCTTGAAAGCAGACTATATAATCATCAACAGATGAATGGATAAAGAAAATGTGGTATTTTTACACAATGGAGTACTACCCATAAAAAGATAAACTTGAATCATTTGTAGGAAAATGGTTGCACCTTGAGACCATAATGTTAAGTGAAATAAATCAGAAATACAGGCTTAAATACCATGAAGAAATGTTCTTATGTAAGAAACGCAATGATATGTGAAGAGCAAAACTGAAGATAATAGGAATTAAGGAGAGAAATCTTTCTCAAATGGGAAGGGGATCAAAGATGGCAGAGGGGAAGGGAAGGGTGGGAAAGGGGATGAAAGTATGAATTAAAATGTGTTATGTACACGTACCAACTCCACACAAAGAATGTAAAGATTATATAATACAAATGTGCTTTTAAAAAAAAAGTCTACTTCCATTCAGCACAATGGTGCATGCTTGTACAACTGGTTTGTATTCCTGGTGCAGCTTCAGGAGGCTGAGGTAAGATTGCAAGTTTGAGGCCAGCCTGGGCACCTTAGTGAGACCTGTCTCAAAGAATAAAAAGGACTGAGGGTGTATCTCACTGGTAGAGTGCTTGCCTGGCGTGTGGGAGGCTCTGGGTTCCATCCCCAGTATGGAGGTGGGGTCGACTTTCAACCTTTAAAAACTACCTTTGGAATGCTGTCTGTATTCATTATTAAAATAATGTCCTCCTAAAGGTTTATGTTTTTTATATTTGCAGACCATTAATAAAGTATCTTTTTATGTACCAAGTGTTATCCTAAGAGCTTTACAAAGATTCTCATTTAATCCTTCAAATAATAGCAAAAAAAAATATGATACTATTACTCTCATTTACAGATGAGAAAATAAAGGCAAAAGGATTTCAAGTAATTTCCTCAAGGTTACACACCTAATAAAATGGTGAACTAGAATTCAAACCCAGATAGTCTGGATGGGTCATGGCCATATACTAAACCACTAGGCTGTGCTGCCTCTAAAAAGGACCTGAAAAAATACATACTTAAGTGTCTTAGTTACTTTTCTTTATGCGGAGACCGCGGAGACAAAATAAACAACACCCACAAGTTAAGAGAGGAAAGGCTTGTTTTGGCTCACAGTTTGTGGAGGTTTTGGTCCATAATCGGCTGGCTCCAAGCCTTGATGGCACAGCACACAGGCATGGTAGAGGAGAAACAGTCCATGATAGGCAGCAGGTAGCAAAGCGACAACTTAGTGAAAAAGCAGCCAGACAAACCTTTCTGTCTCTTATGACTGCATGAGACTTTGGGGGGGACATCTAGATACAAGCCATAATATTAGGTGTGTATTTTTTTATTTAACATAGTACATATATATTTATACATACATTTTTCTTTGCTCCTTGTTTTGGCTTGGTTTTGTTATACTGGTGATAAAGCTGTGAGTAAGAAAGGGATCTCCCACTGAGCTGTATGCCTAGCCCCATGTATTTTTTAAATTTTTCTTTTCTTTTATCTTTTGTGTGTATGTGTATTTCCACCCAGTGCTACAGCACCCTATGGTTTTTATCTCGGGGGTGGCGGCGGAGGAGAGAAAGAGCTTTATTCCAACTCTCCCAAGTTTTTAGCACATGCCTGAAGTCCAGTTTTGAAAGCAGCATAATTTTTATGCTGATACATCCTCTCCGACTTAGTTCCCTCTTCCAACAAAAGTGGAAGTTGAATTACATGAATTAGCTCATCAAGTGAATGTCTTGCCTTCCAATTTAAAAATTATTAAAAATTTCCCAAAGACTGACCAGGCAAATGTTTGTCTGTAGTGTTCTTGTGTCTTTGGACTAAATGTAGTGTGGATCTGTTCTGCTCAACTGATGCTATCCTAAGGCGGCTGTGCAGGTTTAAATGTAAATTTCTGTACAGTTTTAGTCGTGCGGCCTCTGGGACAAGGTGAAAAAACGCTTAAGTACAGCGTGAGGCGCGAAGGTACGCACACCAGCAACGACTGGCATACGTGCGCCCTCTGCCGGCCAAAAGGTGTACTCACGCCTCAAGACGGCACACCTTTGCTCTTCAAATTCCGAACAGCCCGTGACTTCCTGTCCTCCCATTGCACGTTTGCTCAGCGTTTTCATGGGCTAGGCACAATGTGGCTAAGACTTGGGTACAAAAAAATTAAAAGCATCCCAGCTTTAAAGAATCACACAGTCTAAGGGGGCACACCCAAGTCAGAACCTTACAATGCCATTTAAGAGGTGAATACTGGTGCTGCACCTTGTGACTCCAATATTGTAGTTTGCAATCGCAAGTTGCAAGCAAGAGCCCAAATCAAACAGCACACTACAATGTCCTTTTGTCAGGAAAGGAATGGTGTGATTCACTGTAGTTTTTCTCTCTGTGCGGAAACAGGAGCAACCAGCTAGCTAATGGTGCTATCTTGGCGACTCAGACCACCTGAGAGGAGTCCCAGCTGCCAGCAGTGTAGTGCAGAAGCTGCAGGGGCTGCAGAAAAAGGTCAGAAGTCTCAAAGGGAAAGGAAAAAAGTTAAGAACGCAGACAAAATATCAACTCATGTTGACTTTCAATTAGCAAGTACATTTAAAATATAAAACCAACAGCCAGGAGTTCAGGCCTCTGGGCAGGAAGGCAAGAAGATACCAAGTTTGAGGCCAGCCTGAGTAATTTAGCAAAATAAAAAGTAAAAAGGACTAGGGATGCAGCTCAGCTCAGGGAGAAGGCCCTGGGTCCAATCTCCAGTACCAGAATATATATATATTTCCAAGATCTTTTTTTTTTTTTTTTTTGAGAGGTTAGACTGTATAGTTCAGGCTGGCCTTGAACTCGCAGTGATCCCCCAGTTCCTCAGCCTCCCAACTACTGAGATTACAGGTGTTCACCACCATGCCTGGATACTCTGGAATTTTTTGTAACGAGATGCTAGCACATTTTTAGATCTTGTTGGATTTTTTAAACAGTATTTTATCTGGTCATGTGTTTCCAACTAGACCTGAAGGCCCCTTCAATTTCTAATCTACAAAAATTCTTTTCTGATCCTCTTAATTTTTTTCAGGTTCTGAACTCCCACAACTCCATATGACTTTATCTTTGTCTCCTCTAGCATTTTTGCTTCACTTTAGAGAGAAGTCTGCCTGTAACATATCCATTGTACCAAACAGGAGGAAAAAGTACTTGGAAGAAGAACTTGTTTTTCCAAGTTCTTTTCAAGAGGTGAGGGGACAATAAAGGAAGTAGAGCAGTTATCACTCTGGGAAAGTTTCTTAGAATCATGCCTTACAGGAATATCCATCTTAACATCAGAACATGGATGTAATTACCAATGAGGGCTTTTGCTAGACATCCTCTAAAATGTATCTTATGAAGTGTGCAGTTCACAAAATCTATACAAAAGAGAAGGAAGGAAGAAAGGGAAGGAAGGAGAGGGAAGAATGAAAAACCTCACGAGAGTGGAGAGAGGACAAAAGAAAAAGAAAGAAAAGGTTGGGAGCACAGAGAGACTTAGGAAACAAATATGGATAGTCATGGAGCGGGGGTGCGCACCCCTGTGAACATCTGAAATATACAATTCACAATTCACAATTATATGTATCTCTGAAAATGTAGGCAGTACAAAAGTGCAAAATGTTAAAAAGTGAAGACTTTCACATATCATATAGGCACTACCAGCAACAGGAGAGGCCAGAAGAAGGTGAGGAGGAGACTGACAGCACCTAACACAACAAGCCCCCGAGACCAGCCTGGATGTGTGGGGCTGAAACCAAGTGTTTACAGCTAACGGCTTAACCGGAAACCCTTGTACAGGTTTTGTGCCCCTGGAAAGCCTTACCTATTATATCTCAGTAAATGTTCGATGTGTTGCCAATAAAATCAGAACTCTCCACTAAAAATACCATAAAATCATACTCACCTCCCTATTTTACTTAACTGGTAATAACAGAAATAAAATTTGTTTCATGCATGACCAAAATGTTAATAATTTACCAGTAACAATTTTAAACAAAGCATATTAAGCTTTTGTGAAGTAAACTTAGTGAATGTTTTTGTGTGAAACAAATATAGAGATGCCTCTGAAGAACAGGGTCAGCTGGGATGTAGTAGTAAAAGCTAATCCAAGGTTTTCAGTGCTAGGGCCTCAGTCAGGTGAGTGCAAGTGATCTGCCACTGAGCTACACCTCCAGTTCACGGTTATATCTCATTTTTATGTCTCTAACCTGTCCTAATTCATGAAGGTAGGGGTTAGGAAAAAAACAGGATCAATAAATTTATGTATATAGCTGGTGATCAATTAAGCCACGTTGAATTTCTACAAGTGTTAGAATTTCATACACCTGTGGAGAGATTTAGATAGTATTTTTGATACAGCCTTAATATAAAAGTGAATCCTGAAGCATGGTTAACATATAATGCCTTATCTATTATATAAGCAAATAGTATAAATGTAGTAATTGAATGTGTAATAATGTAATATGAATAAATATATCTGTGCAATAGATATAAATGTATGTTTATATAATAATGAATATATTTATGTAATGAGTAATAATACTTATGGTAAACAGAGAATGCCCTCCTTACAATTATAAAAACTTCTAATGTATTATTTTATTAATACTGCTTCATATAAAAGTTTTTATGAATTACTGAAGTATCTAATGTACTACTTTATTAGTACTCCTTTATTAGTACATGAATTATTAAAGTATCAGTTGGCCACAAAACCTAGTAGTAGATTCTAGCAAGGTAAGGACTAGTTCAGTCCTCTTTGTGCCTTCTATGTTGTGTCTTTGTTAGTTTGTTAGTTGGCTGGTTAATCCTCTACTTTGTTTCACATGAATTTAGGATTGCTCAATGCCTTTCACATCGGGTATTTAATTAGCATTCCATTGCTGGTCCATACTAGCGTAGAATACTAGATGAATACATTTCAGATGGTCCCGAATACACAAAACTCATGGTTTCTCACAATTTTGGTCTTACTAATTTATCAAAGAAATAAAATTTCTTTATGTCTTTTGTGTTCATCCAGAAATTATGAATTAAATGTTAGTCACTGTTTTTCAGAAAGGAATTTCTATGGGTTATGTTTGCTCATTTGTTTTGTTGTTTTGAGACAGGCTCTCGCTATGTAGCCCAGACTGGCCTCAAACTCATGTCCGTCCTCCTACTTTAGTCTCTTGTGCGGGGAATATAGGCGAGCACCACCATGCCTCAGAATAGAATTTCTGGAGTTAGCTGGTGGTTTCAAGAATTTCAGTTGTAAAATATATTTTTCAATAGCTTTTTGTGTGCATATACACACATATTTACACATACAAACATGTATTTACATTTTGGACAGAATGATGTATGTGTGAATACACACACATTCATTCATTTATTTATTTATTTATTTATTTATTTTTACCCCACTGCTTTTCTTAATAGCAACAAAAGAGGGGCTGGGGATTTAGCTCAGCGGCAAAAGCGCCTGCTTGGCAAGTGCAAGGTCGTGAGTTCGGTTCCTGATACCGGAGAAAAATCCAAAAAAAAAAAAAAAAAAAAATAGCAACAAAAGAAAAATGCAGAAAATATAAAGTGAATCTGGAGTAGGTCCTATGCAATGAACTTTTTGGAATCCCTGTCAGAGAAATACATTTCATCTCTTCATAGGTATTCAAATCAATAAAATAGAACAGAGATGTGAAGACTTGGCCCAGGAAAGTTCAGTCATGTTAACCCAGTGTTTTAAAGAGTTGTCATCAAATTCACTTTTAAAGAGAAATGGATATGAACATGGTTCTTTTTAAGGTGCTGATCCTCTATAGTTAACGTAGTCAGCTCTTAATCACAAGCTACTGTATTGGTTTGCCTGAGGAATCAGTGTCACAGAGACCAGAAATCCTCAAAAAAAAAATATTGCATTCTCTCTGCAGACCTACATGGGAATCAGAAGGTGGCCTGGTGAACTAGGAGTCAGCACAGAGTTCAAAGAATGAAGCTGCAATGGCATTAGACTGGGAGAGCTTAGGCATCCCCAACTTAGACATCCACTGAACTACCTTGTTCTCTCATTACATCTACATCAGAGATATTAAGAATACAGTAAGCCTTGGGGAAGGAGGTGGTGGTGTACACCTGTAAGCCCTTATTCAAGAGGCTGAGGCAAGGATGTCATGAAGGCCATCCTGGGGTACAAAGCTAGTATGAGGCCAGCCTGGGATACATAGAGAGACTTAACTCAAAAAACCAAAACCAACACCAAACAAAAAAGCAAGCAAGCAAGCAAGCAAGCAAGAAAGAAAGAAAGAAAATAGAATAAGTGATGAATAGAAGCTCCACAGGAACAGAAAAAAAAATTAAAAAGACAAAGATAAACATTTGAAAATGATAAACCAGAAATTCAAAGTAGAAAAAAGGATGAGGTATCTAGACTTAAGTAAATAAAACTCCAAGAAATTGAATTCAGGAAACTAGATTAAGTATAAAAGGCTTTAGTGGGCCAGGGATACAGCTCAGCTGCACAAGCACCTGAACTCACAAGGTCCTGAGTTCAATTCCCGGTACAAAAAAAGGGTTTAACACATGGTAAGCAGAATATAGGTCTAATAGCAGTATTCTTACCTACATTTTCTGTTGATCTAGGGCCCATCACATTTCTAGATTATTTTCTCAAACATTTATTATGACAATTTACAAATATATAGCAAATTGAAAGAATTTTATAAAGAACATTGTACACCTACCATAGACTGCACCATTCAAATTTAGCTATTCTTCATTTATCATGTATCTATTAATTTCCCTACATATTCATCAATCCATGTTATTTTTGGTGCATTTCAAAATATAGAAATCAGTAGAGGTTCCTCTAAATTCAGCATATATGTCATTAACTAGAACTAAATACCTGTTGATAATTTCTCCATCGTAAGTAAAATTTATACAAATGTACAAAGCTGGTTTTTTTGGGTTTTTTTTTTTTGTTTGTTTGTTTTTTCAGTACTGGTGTTTGAACCCAGGGCCTTCACACTAAGTTACATCCCCAGCTCTTTCTTATTTTGAGACACAGTCTTGCCAAGTCACTAAATTGCCCAGGCTGGACTTGAACTTGCAGTCTTCCTAACTCAGCCTCCAAGCACCCTGGGAAGTATGTACCACTACGCCCAGCTACAAATCTTAAATGTAAATTTCTAAATTGTGATACATGCCTACACCTGCGTATCCCACATCCCTATCAAGATGTAGAACATTCCTATCACTTCAAAAACTTCCCTATAATTGTATGTGTGTGTGTGTGTGTGTGTGTGTGTGTGTGTGTTGTATTGCTGGGATTGAACACAGAGCCTTGTGCATGCTTGTTAAGTGTTCTACCATGCCCAGCCCCTTCATGAATTTTTTCTTCGTATTGGAGATTGAACCCAGGTATACTCTATGTTATGGTTTCTGTCTGATGTGACCCCCCAAAGCTTCATGCAGTCATGGGTCAGGCTTTTAGAGTTTATAATTGATTCACGGGTATTAGTGCTATACCCACCGAAGCTGCTCGCTGCCACTCCTCCCTTTTGCTCTTGTTGCTTATGCTGTTTTTGTGTTGCCATCAACTGTTGCCCTCTACCATGTGACACTCTGCCTTGGAGCCAGCCAAGTATGGACTGAAACCTCCACAAACTGTGAGCTAAATAAACCTTCCCTTCCTTAATTTTGGGTGTCAGGTATTTTGTCCCAGCAAGGAGAGTAAAGTAATTAAGACACTACCACTGAGCTACATCCCCACCCCTTATTATTTTTATCTTGAGACATGGTCTAGCTAATAACCTAGGCTGGCCTCAAACTTGAGAGCCTCCTACCTCAGCCTTCTAGAGTGCTGGAATATCAGGTATGCACCAACATGCCCAGGTCCCCTCATAAATTTTTAGGAGTATTTTGATTTTAAAGGGAAGAAGATAACACAAGTGTTAAAGTACAGTGTGTTTCAACTACTGCTTAAAATAGCGGGGAAAACTTACTGGTGGTGTTATGTTGTGGGTAAATAGAACACCGTGAGCATCATCTTTTTTTTTTTTTTTTTTTTTTGGGGGGGGGTGTTTTCTACGGTACCGGGAACCGAACTCACGACCTTGCGCTTGCCAGGCAGGCGCTTTTTGCCGCTGAGCTAAATCCCCAGCCCCTAACATCATCTTAATAACTCAGTTAATTAGATCCAGGAGAAATTATTTGCTGCTCTTAAACTTCAGTTTCAAGTTAAAGAAAAGACAAATGTAAACATGCAGTTTTAGGAAAACTTTCTTCTTTCACAGACATCCTCACTGACCAACATAGAGGGAAAAGTGCACATTCAGATTTCTTCTAGCTAACTACTAAGACTACATGGATCTAGCTGGTGACATCTGGTTTCTTTCTTCTAGTACTTAGGGGTGTGTGTGTGTGTGTGTGTGTGTGTGTGTGTGTGTGTGTTGCGAAGGACTGCGCCAATTACCTTTTGGGCCAGGGATATAGCTCAGCAGCACAAGTGCCTGCTTGGCAAGTGCAAGGTCCTGAGTTTGATTCCCGGTACCAAAAAAAATAAAATAAAAATAAAAATAATTACCTTTTAAGATAATAAGATAAAATTATTTACATTACCAGATTTGATCTTCATGAAGTAGCAGTCTGATGTGCAACATTTCAGAAGTTACAGCTTCTGGCTATAGAGCATGGAATTTTAATCACATCTGTGCAGCACCTAGACATTGTGATGTCATTAAAATGTTGTACTGAAATACCCTTTTAAGACTTTTACTATGGAAAATTTCATACAGCCATACACAAAACAGGATAATAATGAATTCCCATCCCAAATAACGATTTTCTTAGCAAAAATGCATTTAATGTTCACCAATTCTAGATGAATTACCTGTTACTTTCCATTGCTGACTAGTATTCCATTATAGGGATTACCACAGCTTGTCCATTCATAATCTGATTGCTTGTTTGGGTGCATGTACGAATATATATTCACATACATGTTTTCAGGTGAATATAAGTTTTCATTTCACCTTAATGGATAAACACAGAATGTGTTTCTTCGTACAATTATTAAAATAGCTGTAATGTATTACCTTATTAATACTATTTTTATATAATAATTCTTTATGATTATTAAAGAATCAATTTGACTTTTAATCACAATACCTACTAGAGTCTAGCAGGGTAAGGACTGGTTCAGTCCTCTTTGCAGCCTGATAATCTTTGGAAGCTTGCTTGAACTGACAAGTCACACTTCACTTACTGTTTCAAGATTCTCCCTTTGTCTTTGACTTTGGACAGCTTGTTTATAAGGTGTCTCTGTGGGCCAAAAGCTGGAGCATTGGAGAGATGTTTCATTCTTCTCTTTCTCTCACAAGACAGGAAGCATGTTTTAGGAGCTTTTCCCCGAACACACTGAATTAGCATGGCTTCTGTGTCACTACCATCTCTCTGGTGCTTCAACAAGCTGGTTCTCTTCAGACCCCCTATACCAAGTATGCTGATTCCCCATCAACACTCTAGGTCAGATGAGATAAGCCATTTCCTCAAGCAACAACTCCCCTCTGCCAAAACCCAGAACATCAAACCCATGTGGTATGATCAAAAAATAGTTTGATGTTTAAAATGTTTAACAATTTAAAATGTTTAAATTTTTAAAAATTATAGTAATAACCCATTGCCATCAGCACCCTCCCCAAAATATTCCCCATCACTCTGAACACACTTATCCCATTGTTCTTGCCACTTTCTGAAGCAGTTCTGGAAATCCTTTCATCAGGATCTTTTGTTGTACTGAAAGTGGCTGCCCCAATGTTCTGAATCAATTCAAAATACCCACCTTCCAAAGTCATTTGATTTTGAGAAAGAACCAGAAGTTTCACAGTGCCATATCTGGTGAATAAGGTGCATCAGGATGCATGCTAATGTTTTTAAAGCCTGATTTTCCATTGGATGGCACCCAGCAGCATTCACTGTATTTTTGATCATAGTATGTAAAGATGTTCACAAAAGAGGACTTCTAGAACTGCTTCTGAAAGTGGCAAGAATGATGGGATATATACGTTCAAAGCAAGGGGAAATATTTTAAGAGGGATTAATGGCAATATGACTTGTGCTATAATAAATTTTTAAAAATTTAAACATTCACTGTATGTTTTTAATCATACCTTATATTTCACAGGGGCCCATGAATTTTATAACATATTTTCTAATCAAATTATTCTATAGACAGTAGCGCTGGAAAAAATATTTATGCAAAACACCATATACCCTGAGTCAACCCTGTCTGAAATATAGTTTATATCAGTGACCAGTGAATTTCTTTTGTAATATCATTATGAACAGTAATTGTAAGATTTTTATAAATTTGAAGTTTCCATCAATTATTGTCCTTAGTTTTTTTGATGTTTACCTTGTTCTCAAATTGTAGGTGGGAAGCTATGTTCTTTTGAAATGTCCCATTACTACTTGATAGCTTTCTTGCTTTTTTAGCACAAGACATTACAGGTTCATCACACAAAGTTCCTGTCCTCATACCTAGAATAAGCCATTTCTCCAAGGATACCAGATTCCTTTTAGGAGAAAATTTTATTAGAGACCAAAATCTGGGAGCTAGTGACACTCATTACAATTGAATTATCATTCATTAGAAGCCTTTCAATGAAGGTTTTATAATTTTTAAGACAGAAAAAGTAACATGTAAAGTCATGGCCTTACTGTGAATAATCTAATTACTACTCTATATGCCCTCAGTCTACGGCCATATCACCCTGAATGCACCGGATCTCAACTGTATGCCCTCAAACACTGAAAATACTGAAAAACTGCCATATTTAGACTGATTTATTTTTATAGATTGTCTAGATTTATTTTTATACTTGTAATACTACTGGTGATTGAACCCAGGGCCTTTGCACTGCGCTATATCTCAATCCTTTTTTATTTTGAAACAAAGTCTTGCAAAATTGCTAAATTGCCAAGGCTGGGCCAACTTGCAATCCTCTTGTCTCAGCCTCCCACAGCACTGAGATTACAAAGCATGCACCAGCATACCTGGATTATTATTTGTATGCATTGGTTAACTACCTTGATATTATAGCTTATATCTAGATGTCCCCCTCAAAGCCTCATGTGCTTATGGGGGAGATTTTGAGAGTCATTGGATCATGGTTGCATGATACAGTGTTGGTCTCTATCTCAATTTAATCATATCTGTAAAGTCCTTTTGTCATGTAAGGTAACATATTCATAGATTCTGGCTTTAAGGCATGGAGATCTTGGGGGTCATTATTCTTTCCAACAGGTTGGAATAATGGTATTTTTAACCTCAGTTTTAAAATTAAAAAAGAAATCAATGAATAACAGATGATAGATTATTTCACAAACTGGAATGATAATGAAAAAGACTTTGACATTTAAATGCCTTTTCCAAGTTTGCCAAAAATTATTTTAAAAGACTTTGTTCACTATTTGATATTACTATAAAATTTTTTGATTCAATAAAAATTAAACATTTAAGTCAAAATATTAAGTTATATAACATATCTTTTCAACATATTTAAAAAGTTATGCTGGGTTTGTTGGCACATGCCTATATTTCAAGCACTCTAGGAGGCAGAGGCAGAAGGATGACAAGTTCAAGCCTATCCTGGTCAACTTAGCAACTTAGGGAAACCCTGTCTCAAAATAAATAAAAAAGGGCTGGGGATGCACCTCAGTGTAAGGATCCTGGGTTTGGTTCCTAGTACTGCAAAACAAAAACAAAACAAAAAATCACCAGATTTGTGCCCTGTGTGTACACACATCTGTAATCCAGGAGGCTGAGGCAGGAGGATCACCACGACTTCAAGGCCAGCCTGAGCTACAAAGTGATTTCAAGGCCAGCCTGATCTGTATAGTGAAACCCTGTCGCAAAAAGACAACAACAACCAAAAAAACTCACCAGAAAAGTGAAATGACCTCTTTTTTTAAACTGCTAGAAAATGAGAATACAGTAATCTTACTAACATGAAAAATATTACATAATTACTTAGAAAACTTACATTACTTTAGGAAAATCTTTTTCTTCAAGATCTTTGAATTTCCATCCTTGTGATAGATAAGAACATACTTAATGATACTGATTAAGAAATCCATTGCTCTCATTTAGATATTATTTTCAAAGACTTCATAATTAAATTTAAGGATTTTTAGGAACTTAATACCAAACTGTGACTTATACATTTAAAAGAAACATGGACCATGTTAGCCAACTTTGCAGTAATGCAATTACTGAAAAAGCAACAAAACCAACTGATACATACAATAAAGGAGACTGGAGACACATATTAATAGACTCAAAGCAAATATAAAATTAGTTAAGATTAGTTAAGGATTTTATTGCATTTCATTAGCAAGGTTATTTTTTAAATATTTCATGTTACTGTCATGAAACATCATATATCTCTATATAATATTTAATGTCATATGAATATTTAAAAATTCTTTAAGTTTTTAAAAAACTTTTTTGAAGTATAGTATTGGGGATTGAACTCAGAGAGCACTGAGCAGCATTTTTACCCCTAATTATTTATTTATTTATTTATTTTTCATTTTAAGGCAGAGTTTCACAAAGTTGTCCACACTGGCCTTAAAACTCTGAGCATCCTACCTCAGGTCTTGAGTGGCTGAAATTATAGGTGTGTGCTATCATGCCAAGAGATTATTTTCACACCTACATAATACCATCCTGAAAAGCCCACCATACACCTTCAGCCTTTTGTACTAGTTTCTGTTCCCAGTCCACATCCTATTTCCTATTCTCTGACAGTTATCAAAGGATGTGATTTCTAAGATACTGTTTTGTAAACACTATAAACTGAATGCATTCTACCCTATTTTATAATGAGACTCTATTGCTTTCTTTGAAATTATCTATTTAGATATCTTTGAATAGCATTTCAGAAGAGCGAGACCTTAATATTAGTTATGTCTAATGAAGATGAAAACTGGTGGGTTAAAGAAGTGTTCTTAATGAGGTAAAGACCAAAAACAGGATGAAGAAACTAGGAAACTGATGAGTAGTGACTGTGTGAAGAAGATAAAGATTGGCAAGCTGGAGAATCACCTGATGGTTTTGTGAGGGAATGTGGTTTTGCCACTCACTTTTACAAATCCATTTAAAAACTCTCAGGAGGCTTTACAACTTATATCACACAGGTATTTTCAAAATCTTGGTATTTGATTTCCAAGTAATCCTGTGTATTAGGTAGCCTTCCCATTGCTAGACACAAAACTTGACATCCACAACTTAAAGGAAGAGATTTAACTTGGCTCAAGTTTTAAGAAGATTCAGTCCATGGTTAGCTAGCTCCACAGCAGAAACATCATGGCAGAAGGGTATAGTGGAGCAAAGCTGCTTAGTTCATTGCATCAGCCAGGAAGCAGAGCAGGGGTGGGAACAGTGCCAGAGAGGAAGAGGCAAGGGACCAGATATTGTACCCAAGGTCACACCTCCATGATCCACTTAGACACACCCAGAAGTATCATACCAGTCCTCTAGATGGCACCTAAGCTAATCAAGGTAACATAGTCAAACTTAATCAATGTAACCTACTTACAAGAATTAAACCAAGCATGATTATTCTTTGTAGCAAATAAAACTAACCATCACAAACACCAAAAGCACAGGAAAGAGAAAAACAAATAAATATTGTTCCATTTTTAAAAATTAATTCTTGTGCTTCAACGGATATCATAAAGAAAATGAAAAGACAACTCACAGAATGAGAGAAAAATTTTGCAAATTACATATCGGATAAGGGATTTCTATCTATATTAAACACTGTAACTCCAGAACAAAAAGATAAGCAACTCAATTTCAAATGGCTAAATGATACTAACTTATATTACTCCAAAAATATACAAATAGCCAAAAAGCACATGAAAAGCTGCTTGGCATTATTGGTCAATAGGGAAATGCAAATCAAAACAACAGTGAGATACTACTTCATGTCCACCAGGATGCGTAAAACTAAAAAGTCGGATGATAACAAATATTGGCAAGTATGTAGAGAAACTGGAATTCTCATATGTTGCTGGTGGTATTATAAAGTAGTACAACTATTTAGAAAAATTGGTAGTTAATCAAACATTCAAACAAAGTTGTCAGGGTCCAATTATTCATTACTAGATACATACCCAAGAGAATTTAAAACATACAGTGTTCAAAAACTTACAGAATGAATGTTCACAGCAGCATCATTCATAATTTCCAAAGAGTACAAATAATTTAAATGTCTATCAACTGATACATAGATAAGCAAAATATGGTATTTCTATACAATGGAACATTATTTGACCATAAAAAGAAATGAAGTACTAGACTAGCAGGGTATAGCTCAGTGGTAGAGAGAGAGAGAGAGATAGAAAGTACTGATACATGCTATAATAACAGTAAAGAACCCTAACGACATCATGCTAAGTGAAAGAAGCTAGGTATTTATATAGCTTTATTGTTTGTGTTTGGTGCTACAGCTCATTCCAGGGCCGTGTGTACACCTGGAAGTGCTTTACTGCTAAGCAACAGCCCTAGCCCATTAGGTGGTTTAGAAGACCACATATTATATGAAATGTCCAGAACAGGTAAAGCTAGAGAGTCAAAAGTAAACTAGTGGTTGCCAGTGGCTGGACTAGGAAGGAATAAGTAGCTGCTAACGAGCAGAGTTTCTTTTGGGGTGATGCCAACTGTTGCACAATTTTGTGAGTGTACTGAAAACCACTGAATTGTACACTTAAAAGGCTGAATTCACCAGGCATGGTAGCACACACCTATAATCCCAGCACTTGGGAGGCTGAGGCAGGAGGATAGTTGCCAGTCTGAGACCAGCCTGGGCTACAAAGTGAGCTGAAGGCCAGCCTGAACTGCATAGTGAGACCCTGTCTCAAAAAAATACAAAAGAAGAAAAAAAAAAGGTTGAATTCTACAGTATGTGAATTATATCTCAATAACCTTTTACTTAAAAATCTGTACCTCAGATTCCTTTATATAGCAACCTATCATGGGGCATTTAATGTATCATTCTGTAAGCATTCAGTTTATGTCTTACTTTTTAGGTTTTAGATGAAATAAGGTGTGGTACTGTGGTTAGTATTTTGTCACTGTGACCAAATATCTGAGAAAAACAACCTAAGGATGAAACATTTGTTTTAGCTCATGATTTCAGAAGTTTCAGCCAAAGGTCCATTGCTTTTAGCTCTGTGGGCTGGGCAGAAATATCAAGGTGGAGAGGGGCTGGCAAAGGAAAGCTGCTCACCTCCTGGCAGCCAGGAAAGAGCAGGAAGAGACCCAGAGAGGAAGGGGCTGTGACAAAACAGGCCCTTTGTTATGGTTTAAATATAAAATGTCCCCCAAAGGTCTGTGTTTGGAACATGATGGATCACGGCAGCGGGGGCGCTGTACTCATCAGGGGTTCATCCATTGATGAGTTCATAGCGGAATGTGTTGTTAGGGGGTGGGGCCTGGTTGGAAGTGGGAAACTGTGGGTGTAACCTGGAATGGTGTGCTCTCTTTCTGCTTCCCAGCTGCCAGGAGGTGAGCAGATTTCCTCTGTTGTGCTCTTTTGCCATTTCATTTCTGCCTTTGAATCAACGGACCATGGACTAAATCCTTTGAAACCACGAGACAAGATAAATTTTACATTGCAGGTGTGAGGCATTTTATCCAAGTGATAGGAAAGTAATATACACCCTTCAAAGGCACACCTCCAGTGACCTACTTCTGCATCTGGCCCCACCTCCCAATCATCTATGAATTCATTGATGGATCAATCCATTGATGAGGTTAGTGTCCTTATGATCCAATCATCTTTCTAGGCTCACCTCTGAACATTACTGCATTGAGGATCAAGCTAATATAAGATATCTGACTTTTCTGAGGACATTTCATATTTAAACAATAATGAGGTATAATTAGAATGTATTTATTTATTTTGGGGGCATCATTCGTTTGACATTTTAATAAATCTTTACTAAGTGCTTGCTATATAACAGGCACCAATGAATTCAGAACATATAAAATGGAATTTTGTTTTTTAAAAAATTAGGGAAAGTTAAGTATCTTAACTTTTCCCTTTCTTTCCAAAGCTTCACATCCTTCTTGTAGACTATATTAAATGTGTCATATAGACTGATACCCATGGTAGATATTAGATGTCATACATACAAATAGAAAGTTTCCCTTTTTAGAAAGAGATACAAAATCATTCTTAATGCATTTGGCTAAACATCTGGAAAAGATAAAAAATTTTAAAAGTTTAATCATGTTCAATTCTTTGTAGGTCCATTCTCCTACACTAAAGTTCTCTTGGCCAGAACATATCCCTGGAACATCTTCTCACTATTGTTACATCACAATGGATTTTTTAAAGCAGTTTTGAATAGAATTTTTGTTATTGTTTTGTTTTGACTTTATAGTGCAAGTGATCGAAGAGTGCCTTGTCTACTCTAAGTACATGCTCTAATACTGAGCTATACCACGTGCCCCAGTCTATAATTTTACAAATTCCACTAATAATTTTAGGTAGTCTCACTTTACCTGTAATTCAGGTTACAAAATCTGCAAACTGTAGTGGCCTACTTGTTCCTCAGAACTGCACTAACCCTATCCAGTATCACATCTGCAGCCATAGATACATGTGTATTGGTACCATATGATAGCTTGTTCTCAACACAATGAAGTTTCTGATAATCCCTGAATTTGGGGTATTGATATGCAAAACCGTTATTGAGAAGGTTTCAAATAATTGTAACTGTAGATGAAATCTTTTGAAAAAAGTTTATATTTTTATGTTTCTCAAAAATAAAACCATGACACTAAATGACATTGTACATACCTTAAGTTAGTAATGTTGGATACATTTTAACTTCTAATTTATGTGCCCTTCCTTGTTACTAGAAACATTTTAAGATTTTTTTTCACAATTTCAATGATATAAGTATAATTTTGTTTTCCTGCAAATATAATACATATAGCAGAAAGGGCTTTTTTTCCTGACTGATCTCTCTTGCAAATATCAAGTGCTTTTGGATTTTATAATCTGGATATGGTGACTTCTCACTCCCTGGTCATACTGTAGTCCAAAGATACAGAACCACTTGAATGTCTCAGATTTGGGAAATTTACTTGAGCTATTTGATATAGCTAGGTGTTTTTCCAACCTTCCTCCCATAATACCAGATTATAGTCTTATCTTTGGCCATGAAAACTTTGTACAAAACACTTCTTATCACCCTTTTGTAGGTTTATATCTAGGTATCTCCCTAAAGCCTCAGTTGCTCCTAGGATATAGGACTTTTAGGATATAATTGAATCATGGGGGTGTGGCCTGCTGAGGTCTATCTCCCTCCCTCCCTCCTTGATTGCTCTCTGCTTCCTGTCCACCTTGCCATGAGCAATTTTCCTCTGCCATGCCACACTGCCTTGCAGCTAGCAGACTATGGACTGAGATCTGTACAAACTGTGAGCCAAAATAAACCTTTAAGGTTTATTTTCTTCAAGTTGTGGATGGTGGGTATTGTGTCTTAGAAATAGAAAGTAGCTAGGACAGTAGGCAAGCCGCAGGTCTAAGTGCTCTGCCTACTAACACAGATGGTTTAACTGTCTTAAAGTACTAAATATCCCTTCCTTTGGTCAGAGAATGCCATGAAGGGCATTTCTGCAAAATGTTCACAGTGCTGATAACAGTGTAGAACTGCAAGCCAATAGCAACTTATTGCAGAACAAAGTTCTAGTTATTTTTCCTATTTGTTTTTTATTGTTGAGTATATCTAGGTTATATACTTTATAATTCAGAACACTCAGATTAAATGATTACAATTAATCCTGGTAAATTTAAATGTCAACATCTAAGATAAAGAAATAGAAGGAAACAAATAAAAATTAGGACTGCATTCTTAAATGAGCACCCCAGGGGCTGGGGATATAATTGTGACAGTACACATGCCAACATGACCCAAGCCCTGGGTTCAATATTCAGTACAGCCAAAAAATGTGTATTTTAAACATTATATAAATATATTCTAAATATATATATATTTATAAAGTATATATTTTATATATGTATTTATAATTCATATTTAAGAACACAGACCAAAAGCAGGACTACCTGAGTTTGAACTCAAGCTTCATTATATGTAACTATAGGTACAGCTTTTAGCTTTTCTTCACCTCAGTTACCTCATCTGTACAGTGAAGGGTAATTTTTCCTTTGCAGTATTGTTACAAAGATTAAATCAGTTTCAAAAAGCACTTAAATCAGTGCCTGGCAATAGTAACCACAACATAAAGTGTTACTATTACTTCAAATTCTAATAATGAATAATAGATCAAGGTTCATAGGAACATGTTAATTTTCAGAAATATGAGGTGTTTGTAATGTTTATGATTTTTAAGGATCAAAAATGTGGTTTGGATTACTCCACAAAAAAGTGTTTGACTCAGAAAGTAATTGAATTTTTAAGAAAGAAGCCATGTTCTATGATGCAGTATGGAGTGTGAAATTTACTAATAGATATCTGCCTGCCATAAAAAAAAAACTATTAAAGAAACTCCTGAGCATGTTCAACTCAGCTCTGAAACATGTGCTTTACATTATTGTCTTATCAATTTTCTAGTTCCTGGCACATGTCACTGAAGCAGTCAGACTTCTTCCCCCCAGCAGTCATTCTTTGTTATTGTTTTTGACTTAGATAAATGACTTTCTTTTTTTTTGTTTGTTTGTTTGTTTTTTTCCGGTACCCGAGAATTGAACTCACGATGTTGCGCTTGCCAGGCAGGCGCTGTGCTGCTGAACTAAATCCCCAGCCCCTAGACAAATGACTTTCTAACTAACTATCGGAGAAACTTTTTGTAGGCTTTATTTGTGATTGTTATTTAGTGATAGCTATGAAAGACTGTCAAAGTATCTTTAACACTGTGCTTTTTCAAGAAAGAAAGTAATAATGAGGATAATAGAATCCCAGATACAAGAAGGGAAAGATCTGTAAGCTCATGGATGGCATTCATTTTCCAACACAGGGAAGTCTGATGCAATAGCTAACCAGTTTGCTTGCTTCATTCCACTGAATGCATTTGAGATTTGACAATGGGGGCAAAGTGCACCAGGCAGTGCCCCAACAAATTACTTTTCCACCCAGGAAAGACTATAGTACTTCTGTCTCCTGCATTTTTTTTTTTTTTTTTTTTTTTTTTTTGGTCTTTTTGAGACAAGGTCTCACTATGCAGTTCAGGCTGGCCTTGAGCTCATTTTGTAGCCCAGGCTGGCCTTGAACTCACCAAAAATCCTCCTGCCTCAGCCTCCCGAGTGCTGGGATTACAGGCATGCGCAACCACACCCAGTTGTCTTCTGCATTAGTAGCTAATTCACAACCATCTAACTGGCTGTCACTAAGGATGTGATTGACTTGAACAGCCTAAATGTTTACCACATATTTAATTCATATACCACTTTAATATCTCAGAATGAAAATTTTACAATGACTTATGTTTTATTTATTGTCTATACACGTTATGACAGTTTTATCCTACATGAAGATTAATGAAACACACAAAAAACAGTGTGTATCTGCATTTTGAACTGAGAGCAAGTTTCAGATGATTATAGCATTAATTACAAGTTAGAACTTC
This sequence comes from Chinchilla lanigera, assembly GCF_000276665.1. Lineage (NCBI taxonomy): Eukaryota > Metazoa > Chordata > Mammalia > Rodentia > Chinchillidae > Chinchilla > Chinchilla lanigera. The sequence continues at coordinate 3,326,205 of NW_004955431.1, read as the reverse complement.
AGAATTTGAGAGGCAACACCAACTGGTTGAGCAAATACACAAGAGTCAGAATGATGCTGGGGCCTGGGGATTTAGCTCAGCGGCACAGTGCCTGCCTGGCAAGCGCAAGGTTGTGAGTTCGATTTCCAGTACCATAAAAAAACAAAAAAAAAAACCAAAAAACAGAATGATGCTGGGCATGGTGGTGCACGCCTGTGATCCCAGCTCTCCAGAGGCAGAAGGATCACTGTGAGTTCAAGGCCTGCCGGGGCTACAAAGTGAGTTCAAAGCCAGGCTGAACTGCACAGTGAAACCCTGTCTCAAAAAAAAGAGAATGATGAGTCTTGAGCCCTATCTTGTATATTTCCTCAACTAATGTTGCACAACTCATTTAATCCTTGTAAGTGTACTTTCATCTATAAAATGGAAACAATATCAAACTTGAAACCTTGCGAGAATTCCTATGCTATATGCAAGTTATATATATGTATGTAAAGAGTGCCTATCTCTTAGTAGGCAGGCAGGAAAAAATTTTTCTCTTCACCATTTTATGATGTACTCTCTTCTTCCTGGGAGGGCAAGAGATGAGTTAGGGCTAAATTTCCAGAATAACAATCAAAATTTTCAATGAAAGAAAATTGCATGTGTAAAATAATTACCAAGAAAGTACTTCGTAGGCAGCGAGGGTGGGGGTAATTCTCAACCAGTTTAATAGTCATATTCGCTACTAATTTTACAGGAACTAAATCTCAAAGTACAAAATTTGGATTATTAACCAAACCAACTGTAGTGAAAACATCATTTGAAGAGACAGAAAAGAGACCCAGGGGCCTGAAAACTTTTCCTCATCTTATGGGTAAAAATTCCTCTATAAAGGATATTTGTACTCAGGTGACTATAAAGTTATATATGCGAATCCATTACTTAATAAGTGGTACTTTAGATCTGGTTTCCCAGGACTTGAACTCCAAAGAAGCCTTCACGGTGATCTGGGGACAGAGGTTTGAGCCAGGTTAATTCTAGAGGCCGTCCCAGACGCCAAGCGGTATGAACGCAAAATCTGCCACCGAAGGACGGTCTAGGAGGAGATGACAAGTGACGGCTCCGGGGCCTTCCACGTGGAAGCAGGAGCAGACCGCAGGAACCGAGGGCTTCCCTGAGAGGACCCGGCAGCCTTCCCACAGCCTCCGGGGTCCCTTCGCCTTCTGGGGAGCCCTCGGTGCACCCGAGAGGAGAGCCGGGAAGAGGCCGTCCAGAGCCGCCTCCGGCCCTACCAGCGGTTCCCTCCCAGGTCCAGCTCCCGCGGGCCGGGACGGCACGTCTCTGCACGGAGAAGGCTGCGGGCCCACGAGGAGCCGGGGGGCAAGCGCACGGCGCAACCACCAACCCCAGCTCCTGGTGGCGCCAGTGTGATCTCCTCGCTTCTGAGGAAACTCCGATCCAGCCACAGGGAGGGGTACGCAGCCTCCCCTCGCGGGCTCAGCTCGTTCAGCCCTGGTCCGGGGAGGGGAACCTCAGAGAGCACTTTTGTCAGCTTCCCCTCCGCCCGCCTGTTTCCGTCAGTCTACCCATAAAAAAGAATGGCGTAGAGAGGCAGTTTTTAAAACACAGCTTCCAGCCAAGCGTGGTGACGCGCGCCTGTAGTACCAGCTATTCCGGAGGCTGAGGCGAAAAGGTTGCTTGAGCCCGGGACTTGGAGCCGGGTCTGGCCAAAACAGCGACATACCCCAGTGTCAAAACAAAACAAAGCAAAACACCCATAACATCCGACAACTCCAAAGAGCCTAGAGGGCAAACTCACCTGTCAACTTGGGGGACCCGCGTGAGGCCGCCCCCGCGCAAAAATGACCCGACGCGCAGGCGTACGCCCCCAACACGCGCGCCGGCCCGCCACGCCCCTTTCACTGTCTCAGCACTAGCCCCGCCCGTCGCACGGCCCCGCCCACCAATCCTCGCTTCTTCCCGCCCCACAGCACCTCAGCCTGCGCTGCGCCTCCCGGCCGGAGGCGTCGCTGTGCCAACTACTGCTCTCCACACGGACACAGCGAGCACTCGAACGGGGGCGGAGGCGGGCGAGGTGGGGCGGGGCGGCGGGGGGCGGTGTCGCCGCGGTATAGTGGCGGCAGCGGCGGCGGCAGCGGCAGCGGCAGCGACTCGGTGGTCTTTGCGCCATGGCCGCGTCGGTGTTTTGCTGCCTGCGATGCTGCAGGGACAGCGGGACCGGCCACATTCCTCTGAAGGAGATGCCGGCCGTGCAGCTGGACACGCAGCACATGGGTAAGGCCCTCCCGTCCCAGACTCAACGGCCCGGGGGCGCGGCGGGGGTCCGCTTGCACCGTCTCCTGGGCGACGCTGCCCCATCCCCGCTTGTGTCGCGGACCTCCCGGCCGCCGCCAACTCCTCCCCGGCCGGGTGGGCTGGCGTCGGGAGGGCTGCGGTGACCTCTCCGCCTCCTGCCAGCTGCCTCTCGCGGGCGGGGCGCCCTCCAGCTCTGTGTGGTGTCCGCGCGTTTCAGAATGCTTTCGGTTCCAACGTCCTGACAGTCGGCTGTTTGTCTTTGGCCCCATCTTATATAGGTTGAAGCTTGTTTTATTGGAATTAATTCCCCCCTCATCTTCTAAAGTCAAAACAAGAAGAAGGTACAAGCCTGAAGTCGCACCTCAAGTCGGAACATGCCTTTTCGACCAAAACCTGCCATTGCCGGGCGCCTCCTTAGTCACTGTTGGAAGCGCTGTAATTTCATCTCACTGGCCTCTTCCCAACTGATCCGGCCGTTGCAAAATAAAACAGCACTTTACTCCTTTGCATCAGTGGTTTTCCTGCCTGTTCCAAATCACCGTATAACTTTTTATCTAACATTCTTTTTCATCCCTCCATATCCTTACTTAATACCCACTATTTACCTTTTTAGGCTTTTTCTGCCTACTTCATGCTTCTAAAATATGGTTCTAGCAAGAGCGCTTTCCCAATATAATTATTTAGCAGCAGCATTTTTAGTGGATGATTTTATCCTAAATATACTTAAGCACTTTAGATTTTTTTTCTTACATTGCTCATTTTTTAAGATTCAGTGCATTGAAATAAAGTTTTAATATTTATAACAAAACTCTTTTACCTTTTTTTTATAATTCTGGAAACACTGTCCATTTCCATATTTCTGTAGCAAAGGCTAAATGTTTATCATTGTTTGCCATCTTGTATGTGGTTATTTATGGTACTTTACTTTTTAGGTCCCCTAAGTATAGTAGAGAATCTCAGTACATACATATCTTTATTTATCCATCATCATTTATAGGCAGTTGATGTTCAGATCCTATAGTTTCCTTCAGAAAACATTTCCGCTTACCCACTGAACTATGTTTCGAGGGACTGTCTGGTGGCAGGCGTTGTCTTAAGTGCTGGGGATAAGGTAAAGGACGGCCCTGCATAAGTCCCCTGGAGCTTTTGAGCAGCCTTTGCTCTTCTTCCTACCTCTTCTGCTAGACTCTGAATCCCTGTAGTCTGCTCTGTAGAACATTCTTTTTCTCTGGCCTCTTCTCTAGGAAGAATTGGCCATTTGTACTCATTCCACTACATTTGCCTTTCTCCAGATTCGCCCAGCATGTTTCGGGTACTCAGTGGATAGAGTAATATTCCCAAATTTTCTGCCCTTGACTGTCTACCATTAACTTCCAATTCTTCAATCACAGAGAAGCCTGATTTGAGAGCTTGAGTAAAATGAAAAAAGAGTGTTGCTGCATTAGAAGAGTTTCAAGCCTGAGTGGAGCTGATTTTATTTTTCTGGTACTGGGGACTGAACCCAGGAGCACTCTACCAGTGAGCTACACCCTCAGCCCTTTTTATTTGTTTTGAGACAGGGTCTCAGGAAGCTGTCAGGTGAGACTCAAACTTTCAGTCCTCTGCCCCAGCCTCCCTCGGTGCTGGGATTGTAAGCATGCACACCCTGCTTGAGACGCAGATTTAGCCAATATGCATGTTTGAGTATGTGAAAGGTTATATAAATAACCTAAAGAATATGATTTTTTTTTTTTTTTAAAACAGAGCCTCCCTGTGTTGCCCAGGGGAGCCTTGAACTCCTGGGCTTAAGTGACCCTCCTGCCTCAGCTTCTTGAGTATCAGAGACCATAGGCTCATGCTTTGCTGCTTTTTTTTTTTTTTTTTTGTAAAGAATTTATATCAAAATGATGCCTCTTTTAGAATAGTCACTTATTTTGATGATGTTGCTTGTGTTGTTTAAAACCATTTTAGACTTCTCTGTGGCATAGGTTTTATAAAAATCTTAATTGATGGCACATTATGTGAATTGCCTTTTTAAAAATGAATTCCTTCCACGGTAGCTAGTTCGGAAGGAGTGTTATTCACTTGGAAATGTCTAATACTTATTTTTGTTGTTGTTGTTTTTAAACAGGGAGGATCTTGCTATGTAGTACAGGCTGGCCTTGGCCTACCAAATGCTGGGTTTACAGGCATGTGCCACCACACCAGGCTTTCTAATGTTTCTTAAAACATACTCTGTAGATGTGTTTCTGTGGTATTCTGGCTGTGCTCAAATTTGCCTTGACTTTCCAGAAATACTTTGACTTGCAATGAGTAATAAAACTGCACATTGCATAGATATACATACAAATACATATTGTTGACTTTAATAAAGAGAAAAGGAATAAGTTTAAAGTGATACCCTAGTGATTCACAAACACCTCAGGATACCCTCTGAATATGTTTGTCTTTCTGTATAAAATATCTCAGTACCCAACAGAATGCTTTAGAGATAGATGACGCTGGAATAAGAGAATAAATAGTGTGCTCAGAATTGTTTCTGTGATGGCAAATCACAGAACAGACTGTATTGTTTTGAGAGGCTTCTAATACTTCCATTAGCCTAGCACTTAAGCGTGAAATCTGAGATAATGTTATCTGTTGTGGAAACTAGTTGTTAGCGGTTTTAGTGTGAGGAGGGCCACAGACCAATGCCAATGGAGAGAGAGAAATTACCATTTATTTGCATAATCCTTGAAAATGTGTTTTACTAAGGATGCTTTCAGTTGCAATCAGTGAAAACTGCAACTCAGAATTGTTTAAACAGTGAAGGAAATTTATTAGTTCATGTAACTGAAAATTAAAAAGACAGCACTGGCTTCAGGAAAGATTTGGTACTGCTAAGAATTCAGTTTCTTTTTATTTATTTCCTCTATCTTCTGCTGCTTATTCCTGAAAGCTAGTTCCTGTGGTCCCTTGAAGCAACTCCCTGGACTATAGGCTTCCTTATTCAATTCTAGCAAGTATGAGAGCGTGTATATCCCAGAGTTTTTTGCAAAAGTCCTGACACTTTTTCTGATTGTTCTTCTTGATTCAATCACTGTGGCCCAGAGATGTGTAATATGACTGACTGACTTAATCTAGGTCAAATGCTATACACCCTTGAAGCCAGAGACTGAGTCAGCTTCCTTGGAACTGTTTATTTCCAGAGGAGAAGGGAGAGCAGATGCTACACGTCCACTACAAAGTGCTTAGTACAGCTTATTTATTCTTTCATTGCTGTAGTTTTTACTAACAACATACTGCAGCATATTTGCCATCAGGGAGGTGCCCTCAGTTGGAGCTAGTAGACACGTGCAAATACAAATTGTTTATGAGGTTCTCTCTCAAAAGTAATATTTTCAGGAAAGAGTAGATGCTAATGAATTTTAACAATCATACAATAGTACTAAATTGTACCTTAAAAGTTCTTAAGTAACCAGTTTAGAATTGTGATAGATTCTGGTATCTTTTGCATTTCTCTTATGTATTTATCCCAAATAATTTTTTGTTTAAATATGAATTAAACATTTTCATTACTATTTTCTAGTTTTATTTAACCCCCTCTGGAGGAGTCTCACACAATTCTATAGCCAGATTTGTTTCACTTGTACTTTTTGCTAGTGAGGTGGTAGTGTTGGCCACAGGCGTTGGGAGGCACATGCTTTGGTGTTAAAGGATATATCTTACATACTACAATTATGTTAAGTTTATTCACGTTCTCTGATGTGCATGGCATTCCAAAACCATGGTTTGGAAATAAATTCAGTAGTGGGGTCACATATCAAGAGACAGTATTTTCTTCCTCTCATCTATAACTGTTGAGCTGAAATTGAAATTTTCCATGAGAATGAAGTACATTTAATGATGTGAAAACCTTGTTTACATCCCTGTCATGTGATAGTAGCTATCTTGATAAACATTTTAAGAACCCAAAATACGCATTTTTTCAGCATCAGCTATTTCATCATAAGTGTTTGTTTCTTCCCAATATTCCATGTGCTCTTCAGTTCTTACCTAACTAATGCATTAATATGTTGCCTTATACTTAGTAAACATTCGGCTGGTTTTTAGTAGGTAGTTTTAATTGATCTGGATAGAATTGAAAATTGTACCAATTTACTAAAGTTTGTTTTAAGTGTTTATGTTTTTGCCTAAGTTAAGAGATTTATGAAATATTTGAATCTGTTTATTGGCTAAAAATGAAAGGAGTTAGTCTCCTTACAAATGTTTCAATATTCAGTATAAGGAAGAGTTATTAGTACATTTGTAATTGCTTAATGAAACAAGACTCATGCTACAACAATATTGTATGTAAATGTCTTCTCAGAAGAAAACAGTAAATTAAATATTTGAAGTAATTAACAATATTCCTATATTTCAAAGTATTTATATCATCCCTATTTTAATGTGGACTGAGTTATTGGTGAATAAATGAATGCTAATTGTTGGATATGAAACTACAAAACTTTAATAGTGTGTGCTTTCTTTTTTTTTAGGAACAGATGTTGTCATTGTGAAAAATGGAAGAAGAATATGTGGAACAGGAGGTTGTTTAGCCAGTGCACCTCTTCATCAAAACAAAAGCTATTTTGAATTCAAAATCCAATCCACAGGTTAGTGTAAAGGTACTTTACTATTAAACGTTCTAGTTGTTCTAAATATTAAGTAATTTTAAATATATGAAAAAAGTTTCAGAGGTAATTTTTTTTAAAAGTCCAAACTCTCACTTCAAAGATCTGTGTCCTGTGTAATCCAGGTTAAATTACCCAATTTGGTTAAATTAGGTTTAGTTTTCTCTTCTATAAAACAGGGATTATAGGAGCTGCCTTTTCTGTCTTTTTTTTTTTTTTTTCTTTTTGGTCTTTTTACTTTAGGGTTTTACTGTATAGTATAGGCTGGTCTTGAACTCACTTTGTAGCCCAAGCTGTCCTCAAACTCAGTGATCCTTCTGCCTCAGCCTCCCAAGTGCTGGGATTATAGGCGTGCGACACCATGCCCAGCCTAGGAACTGCCTTTCTTGCCTCACAGGAACTATATATGAAATTATTTTAAAAACAGGACATGCTGGATAACTGTAAGGTACCAAGCATTATTAAGAGGTTCTAGAGTTATCATTTTATTTATTCAGGCATATGAGGAATGTAGACTGTTGCTATTTTATTTTAGGATAAAATTAATCCTTTGATCCTGAGTTTTTCTTAACTATCTTTGTATGTGGGCTGTATCATTGGGGATTTAACTTAGAGGCACTTTACCACTAAGCTATATTCCTACTAGCCCTTTTAATATTTTATCTTGAGACAGGGTCACGCTAAATGGCCCAAAGTGGCCTTGAACTTGGAATCTTCCTGCCTCTACCTCCCAAGTAACTGGGATTACAGATGCACACCATCATGCCCAGTCTTTTCACTTCTGTTAAGGGACCCTGATTCAATATCTTCTGAAGCAATCATCAGATTTAGAATCTGGAAGAAGTCTAACATTTGTACTTCTCCTAAAAATGTCTGGTGTTTCTTGAATTGAATAGTAATTTTCTGCGATTATTAAGTTAAATTGTGGCTATATTGTATATAGGGAATTTTTGTGTGGGGGAGGATCTTTGTTAGGAAGAAACCTCTGGTGAAATACTGCTTGAGTAATACAGGTACAGAATAAGAAAACTAGAGTGGAATAGTGAATCCTACTATAAATCCTAGTTATTCAACTCCTTGAATAGTATAAAATATTTTGCTATATTAGGTTTTTTTGTGTTTTGTTTTGTTCACCATGCTGAGGATTAAACTCAGAGCTTTACACATGCCAGGCAAGCACTCTACTGCTTAACCATATCCTCAGCCCTGTATTTGTTTTATTTTGTTTGGGATTTTGGAGATAAGGTCTTGCTCTGTAATTCAGGCCTGTCTCACACTCACTATTTAACCCAGGCTGGTCTCAGACTCACTCAATCCTCCTGCCTCAGCCTCCCCAGTGCTGAGATTAAGGAATTATGCCACCACACTGGCAACCCTGTATTAATTTTTAATACTGATTTTCTTTCTTTCTTTCTTTTTTACATGGTCTTGTTACGCAGTTCAGGCTGGCCTTGAGCTCACTTTGTAGCCCAGGCTGGTCTTGAGCTTGCAGTAATCCTTCTGCCTCAGCCTCCCAAGTGCTGGGATTACAGGTGTGCACTACCATACCTGGCTTACTACTGATTTTTTCCAGTGAATGAAATGTAACTGAATTTGCCCTCTGTCCCATTATAAGTTAGCTCATGGCTGCACAATGTCCCTGGTAGCTGTAATCTTCTCAAATATAACATATTTGTTTCTCAAGAGATGCAAATAGTTTTTTGGGCCATAAAGCTAATAAAAGTTTCTGTGTAGGTTTTCTGTAAAGGATACTATCCCTAATGATACCACTAAAATAACTGGTTTGTTGGAATGCTCAGCCTTGGTCCTATAGTAAAACCTGGAGGCAGTTGGACACAATTTTTTAGGAGAAAAGAGTCAGTAGAACTCTTTCTGCAAAAGTTTTCCTGTGAAACTAATATTTTTGTCTCCTGTTACTCCCATAGTTGTCCCACTTTGGAGTATAAAATATATGCTCAAATTATTTTGGAGGCCAATGCAGTGAATTCCAGACATACAATTTTCTGACTTTTTCACTTAGCCAAGAAAATTGAACAGGGTTTTCAGACCTTCATCTATATATAGAATTTCTTCTGAATTTCCTTTTTTTTTTTTCTTTTTTTCTTTTTTGGTCTTGGGAATCGAATTCACAACCTTATATTTGACAGGCAGGCGCAGTGCCACTGAGCTGTATCCCCAGCCCCTCTTCTGAGTTTGCCAGGAACTGAGAAGGAATCAATTTGAGACAAAATCAAGAGGAGAGGTGCTCACTTCAAAAGTCAGCTTAGGCTAAAAATAGTTTTGGTTTTTTTGGTTGGTTGGTTGTGCTTGAGATCAAATGAGCAAGCGTGCTAGGCAAGTACTGTCCTACTGAGCTACATCCCCAGCCTAACTTACAGTACAAGGCTTTTAACTCCTCAACTAAAAGTATTGAATAAAAATGATTTTGTGCATCATTAATTTTCTTCTCTCCATGATAATGTTCGTGACATACATTAGCTGAACACAGTCATATCTCACTCCTTAAAGGTAGACCTTCAAAGGACTCCAGGCCACTTAAATGCAATGTACAGTACAGATTTTTTTCCCCAGTGCTAGAGACCCAGTCAGGGCCTTACTTGTGCCAAGCAAGCACTCTAACCAACCATGTAGCATTTCTTAAAAATTTTTTAAGAAAACAATAATAAATAGCCAAGCATGATGGTGCACACCTATAATCCCAGCACTCAGTAGGCTGAAGCAGAAGAATTGCTGTGAGTTCAAGGTCAGCTTGAATTATATAGCAAGATCCTGTTTCAAAAAATAAAAGAAAAGTGTAATAATAGCTAGCATTATTGAATATTTAAATGTGCTTTACTAGAGGCTAGGGATTTAGCTCAGCGGCACAGCACCTTCCTGGAAGTGCAAGGTCGTGAGTTCGATTCCCTGTACCACAAAAAAACCAAAACCAAAAAAAAAAAAAATTTGCTCTACTTACCTGATTTTAAAAAAATACTACTCTAAATGGTTTTCTTGGGTTATCTTCTATCATTTCCTAACCCTTCAAGGTGAGTACTGTTAGCCTCTACTACAGTTCATGGATGAGAAAACAGAAAGAAGTGCTTCACCTAGGATAATACAGCTAAGTCAGAATTTAAACCTCAGTAGTACAACTCCAGAACCCACTCACTTATCTCTAGGTTGTGCTTCATCTCTAGAAAACATAGTACACGCTGCAAATTCCTTTTAAGAGATTTTTTTTTTAAATAACAGGAAATAGTTTACTGATATGACACTTCTTTTAGAAACACTTTGTACTCTTCAAAGTATCCTTAAGATTTGGAGGCACGTAAATTATTGTATTTTCAGGAATCTGGGGTATTGGTGTTGCAACTCAGAAGGTGAACCTGAACCAGATTCCTCTTGGCCGAGACGTGCATAGTCTTGTGATGAGAAATGATGGAGCCCTGTACCACAACAATGAAGAGAAAAATAGGCTACCAGCAAACAGCCTTCCACAGGAGGGAGACGTGGTGGTGAGTCTCTTGGTGGAGTTCATGTCCACTGCAAATAATTAACTTGAGCAGCTTTTGAGTAGATGCACTTTGGCCTTGGAGTTTATAGTTTGGATTCTAACGCCGTACAATTAAGTCTAATGAGGTGGTATAGTTTCCAGAGAGAGCAGTTGGTATAGGTGCTCATGCAGAGCTGCTATAACCCAGGACATCAGGGCGAGCTCTTATTTCCTCCCACTCAGGAGAATCAGTGATAAGTGAGCTGCTGAACGATATTTCCTACTTCTGTCACATCAGAGAAACCTTGGCCCATAATTTTAAGAGTATGCTGACTTAGGGGCTGGGGATTTAGCTCAGCGGCAAAAGCGCCTGCCTGGCAAGCACAAGGTCGTGAGTTCGGTTCCCGGTACCGGAGAAAAACCAAAAAAAAAAAAAAAAAAAAAAAGAGTATGCTGACTTCATTTTAGAAAGTGTTAGATATAGAGAAAATTTTCACATTTCATCATTTGTTTCGAATGCCTGTTAGAGCAACATTTTATCTCAAGTGTTGGGCTTATTAAACTTAATCTAGTTGAACTTCATCCACTTAGAATTCTTCAAAGGAATGGACTCAGAGTTCAAAGGCTTGATTATAGAAAGCTTTGTTTTAAGAGACTAACATATTATTAGGGCTTTTCTATTTTTATTTCCAGTGGGATATATTTAAATCTATACCAGAGCCACCAATTGAAGATAAAACACAGAAACCCTTTTCTGTCTTCCCTATCACTTCTTGTCATCCACTGTTATCTGAGAATCTTATACACAGAGTCCAAGCTTTTAGCTGTTGATTAAGAACAGAGTTCTGGAGTCTTCTTTAGCCAGGATGCTCTTGTACACAAAACCTTGAGTATCAAAGTGAAGTTTTCTAGTAAGAAGATGACGCAGACCAGACAAAGCCAGGTTCTTATTAAAGGAATGTGCAGTGTTTTAAAGATTAAAGAAAGGTGTGGGAATTAAGGGTTTGTGTGTGTATGTGTGTGTGTGTTTGGTGCTGCTAGGGATTAAACCGAGGGAATTCAATGCTACATCACCACCTTTGTAAAAATTTTATTTTGAGGCAGGGTCTAAATTGTCCTGGATGGCCTCAAACTTGTGATCCACCTGCTGAGTAGCTGGGATTACAGGTTATACCACCATGCCTTGTGGGAATTAAATTTTTAATTATGGTTTGATCTTCTCTTTTCTACCACTTAAAAAAGTGAGGAACAATTTTTAATAGTTCTAAGTTTATTTTTCCTAAATTGAGTAAAGAAAAGGGGAGAAAGATATAAATCGCTTTTAAAATCTTCTTTTCCAAGATTTCCCACAGAATTGTTGGTTCTGTGTTTGTAGATCATTGCCAGGTGTCCATAATATGGACCATCCTTATTCTAACAGTTACTTCTTAAAAGAGAATCTTAAAGTGTAGTTGAGGTGGTCAGCTTGTTTACAAGAGAATGAAGATGAAATTCAAGCATAATAAGGAATAATCAGTAGCAAATGTTTTCCTTTGTTGATATACTGAATTTCTGTGTGTTATTTTTGCCTCCCTGTCTCATTCACTGAGATAACTAACATCACAAACTGACACATTTAAGAATGCCTGATTGATGGATGGATTGATTGATAAAAATAGGAAAGGTTTATTGAGAAATAGTTCCTGAGAGACCAGAGGGGTCCTGAAAATGGGTAGCAGAGGCCCTTTGCAGACCAACCCAGGTGTTGGTTGCATATCTGGACTTAATGAACTGGGTGCTACTTATAGTTCTGCTTATCCCTTAGGGAAGCGTGTAATTTGGGCCATTGTGACTTTATTTTGGGGCCTTGCCTTCTTCAGATGCACCCCCGGCCACAATTCTGATACCTGCATTTTTTACTGACTTCCTTGAGAGCGCAGCCCCTTTCTGACTGTATATTAATTTTTATCTAACTTAGTTGCCTATAATATCGCCCCTGCCAAAGAAGTACCCCTAACTACCATTAGGGGAGAATGGGCAAAGTTTCAATCTAGCTGCTTTGAGCTAAGAAAGGTCAGTGTAGGGGACAATACAGTCAGGCGCCTTCTCCAGAGAGCAAAACTAGTGGGACAGAAGTCATATTGCAGTTCAGCAGCTATGAATTCCCTTTACAAGGTCAATCTAGTGGATCCTGGTAAAAGGAGTCTGGTGCATTTGTCATTTCTTCCATCTGCAAGGTGACTTGGAGTTTAGCACCTTTGGGAATGAATTGAGTTTATAAGTCAAGGGTCCACTGTATTAAATGATAAAAATAAACCTTTGAGGGGCTGGGGATTTAGCTCAGCGGCAAAAGCACCTGCCTGGCAAGCACAAGGTCGTGAGTTCGGTTCCCGGTACCGGAGAAAAACCAAAAAAACAAACAAACAAAAATAAACCTTTGACCTAATTTTTTATCTTTTAACCATTTTCTGTTACAAAAGTGACATTTAAGTAGAATGTACTAGTTTATAGATGTACTTTACAGATTATTAATGCCTAATCTGTAGTCATTAGAGCAACATTGTCTGGACTGCATGGTGTTTAGATACCTCTAACTATTATAACACAATTATATAACAATCACACAAGCACAAGGTTGTGGATCTCTTGTCACCTGGCTGGCTGTCTCATATTGGATGATCATGCATATTTCATCACATGGAGCTGGAACACAAGTAAGGGAAAGCCAGATGCTTGAGCCTAGAAAAGTTGATTATCATAAACAACTTTAGCCTGGTTGGAAGTCATAAAAATATTTAATATGCCATGAGGTTAGCAATAATTGGTATCATCATTTTAACAAAAAACTCAAGGCTTAAGCAACTGACAAACAAAAGGTGACAATTTTTGATTACCTAAAGTGAATCATAACCCAGACTCCAGTCAAAATACTTAGGGGTGCCATGAAATAAAAGCAAACTCTTATACCTCCTTCCAGTTATCTGGCTGGGGCCTCTAAAATGATATAGGAGAAATATAACTCTCAACCTGCTACTTTGTGTCTCATGAAATCAAAGAATAAATTCCAAAGGACAGACACAGTTAAGAGCAAGAAAGATTTATTGGAGAATAGAAAAATAGAAACAGCCCTTGAAAGACAGGAGGGTTCTCGAGTAGATTGCCCCAAAATGCCATTTTTAATCAGTCAACATTGTAAAATTAGACTTGAGTTTGCATGCTCATTCTGATAAAAAGAACTAAAAATGAGAACTATATGCAGAGTTAAGAAGAGTAAAACATTACCCTATATATTAACTTTATCTTCCTAGTTCAAACACAGGCGAACAAATTTTCCCAAATTGTTGACAGTGGCATTGGAAAAATGAAATAAATTATGAGACAATAATTGCAATAGATTGTGCTGCCACTGGGTGGTGAAGAATACCTGGATAACAAGTACTTTTCTGAGTGACTAGTTTTCCTGTAGGCCCATAGAGAGAGGGACATACTTTCCTTTTTACGTGATTGTGTGTGTGTGTGTGTATGTGTGTGTGTGTGTGTGTGTGTGTGTGTGTATGTGTTTTAATGAAGAGACCTCTTCATTTAAGAAACTAACTGCAGGCATCAGCTAGCTTTAGTGCTGTTATGTTTAAATACATACTAAAAGACAATCCATATAATATTTTCTTTCTCAATGTTTCTTAACTATTAAGAAATCATTTAATCTAACCCTGGCTTTGCTAAAATTTAAACAGAATTCTTCATAGCAGTTACTACGCTGATTTTCTGGACCTTTGCTCTCTTACCTGCAATCCCACTCTGGGAGGCTGAAGCAGGGAGGATGAGAATTCCAGCCAAGCCTGGGCAATTTAGAGAGTTAGGGGACCCTGTCTCAAAATTTCAAAAAATTGGGAAAGGGATGTGGATTTAGCTCAGTGCAGAAACCCTGGATTCATTCTCCAGTGCTGCAAAACTTAAAAATAGAGCATCATGGGTGATAGACCTTTAAAGCCTTCAGGATGGCCATGGAGGTGCATGCCTGTAATCTTAGCACTCTGGGAGGTTGATACAGAAAGATCACAAGCTTAAGCCCAGCCTGTGCAACTTAGCAACCTAGTAAGGCTATCTTACTTTCTCATTGCTGGGATGAAATACCTGACACCCACAAGTTAAAGAAGAAGTTTATTTTGGCTCACATTTTCTAGAGGTTTCAGTTCATAGTTGGCTGGTTCCAAGACAGGGTGGTATGATAGAGGAGAAGCAGTTCATGTCATAGCTGGCGGAAAGCAGAGAAGAGATCAAGGGAGGACGAGGGGTATATATCCTTCCAGGCCATGCCCCCGTGGCCCAGCTCTTCCACCAGGCTTCACCCCCCAATATCACATCCAGCTATAAACTCATCAGTGGACTAATCCAGTACCACATACCTATGATCCAGTCACTTCCAAAAGCCTAACCTATGAGCTCGGAGACATTGAGGTGACGTCTAGATAGATATAAACCGTAACAAAGACCTTGTCTCAAAAAGAAAAAAGCTTGGGGATGTAACTTGGGTGTGAAGGCCCTGGGTTTAATTCTCAGCACACTCCCCTGCCAAATGAGATGACCTGTGAGATCTTTTTATGCCACTAAAAAGCTTTTGATATAATTGAACCAGTTTAGAAATCCTTGAGGCAATTGGCTTCTTGATCTCTGATGATTTATCTATTGAATATCTCTGTTATCTAGTCTTAATTCTTTAAAGGAAAGATTTATTGGTATTCCTTATCTGAAATGCTTGGGACCATAAGTGTTTCTGATATCAGGTTGCTTTGGATATTGGAATATTTGCATACACATGAGATATTTTAGGGGTGGGACCCAAGCCTAAACATGAAATTCATTTATGTTTCACTTATTCGTCACGCACATAGCCTGAAGGTAATTTATACAACATTTTTTAGTGTACTTGTATTTAGAGATCGGGTGTGGAATTTTCTACTTGTGGCATGTCAACACTCAAGAACTTTCAGAATTTGAAATATTTCAGATTTCACATTAAGAACAAGTGTTCTGAAGCCAACATGAATTGTTTTAAACCTCAGCTCTGCTGCATTGTAAGTTGTGCAATCTTAGGTAAATTACCTTTCTGTGCCCTGGCTACCTCATCAGTAAAATGGGGTTAGTGATACCTATCTTGTAAGGGTTACATGAGTAAATATGAAGTGTCTAGAACATTGCTCGGTTCATAATAGGGTCTGTCATGTTTTCTAGCATTTTGATAATAACAGTAGTTATTAGTTGTGATTTCTTTGTACCATCAAAGCTGTATAAAGTGATATTTTTCCCATTGTTTGAAATCTTTGGAGCTATTGTTTTGCTATTTTATAATGACACTAACTACCAGTCATATTTAATTATAAATATTAGTTTTGTTTTATAGTAAAATACTTGACATGTTTGAGGCCAGAGTAAAGAGATTCAGAAATGTATGATTTCTTTTTGGAAGTAATTGTGCAAAGATATTTCTTTACCATTTGAGAAAAGTAACATATATGCACGAAGTCCTAATAAAGACACCTGCTTTTCCTCCTTAAGATCAAATCCTACATAGAGAGCAGTGTTGTCTCTCTGTTCATGGCCATGTAGCATTTATGTCACCTTATATTCAAAACAGAATCTCTATTTTGACTTTGACTTCGTGGATTTTGGGGGTGTTACCTGATCTTTGTCCCCATATATAATCGCTACTGTGTATGTGTGTATGTTACTCAGGATTGAACACAGGGCCTTCACACTCAGCTCTATCTCCAGGCCTTTTACATTTTTTGTGAGACAGGGTCTCACTGAGTTGCTAGGTTGCCTAGCCGAGGCTCAAATTTGAGATGCTCCTGCCTCAGTTTCTCAGAATGCTGACATTGACCACTATCCTTGGCCGCTACTGATATCTTTAAGCTCAGTTCTAGTGGAATTCTAGCAAACTGTAAGCTTTTAATGAAACTACTGCAACCTTCTGAAAAGTTTTTTGTTTCTATGCTTCCCAGTCATTGATATCTGGCTGCTGAAGTATTTATGGAACATTTATATTTTTATCCTTTCTAACTTTTCTTTCCTTCATAGGGTATTACATATGACCATGTAGAATTAAATGTATATTTGAATGGAAAAAACATGCATTGTCCAGCATCAGGTATACGAGGAACAGTGTATCCAGTTGTTTATGGTAAGCTAAAGTATTTCCTATATATTATTAGATATATGTTAGCTTTTGTTTGACATTTATATAAATCATATATATTAATTGTATAATAAGTTCTTACTACATCTGGACAAGTTGGTAATAAGGACTTTTTTATGTATAGAATGTACTCAGTAGTCTAGTCAATTCCCTTTTTGTAGAATTAAGGGTAATACAGTGGTACCTCAGTTCGCAAACTTCTTTCCATAATTCTAGTTGCAAACCAAGTTAGATGAAAACTGAATCGAATTTCCCCATAAGGTCAACATCAAACGTAACCACTGAGTTTGATTTGGTTTGCATTCAGTTTGCTTTGCAACCGGAATCATGCAGAGTTAAGTTTCTGAACCGAGGTAACACTATTTATTTCCCACGTTTAAAAACTTACTAAACAATGACTGTGCTTAAATAGGCAATACATACTCTTACTCATCGTGAATTGTTACGTTCAGTAAAGATTTTTGCTAATTTCACAAAGCTTTTTCTGCCAGATACTAAAAAGGATTAAATGGCCAAGAAATGTAAAGTACATTTTGGAGCTAGGGATAGGAATTTTATGTAGATTCAGCATTTACTGCCTTTAAAAAAGTACCTGTTACCATGCTTCTGAGAGAAATTGTAACTTAGAGTAGTTTTGTATTGATTGTTTTAATTTTGGTAGCCAAAAGTGCTATCATTTCTGTATAGGAGTGTCCCTCCAACAAGTGGGTTGCTTAAGAGTTGATTCTATACGACTTAACTACCTTAAATTTTATTATAGAAAATTTCAAATATGTAAAGAAGAGAGTGAACCCTCAGATACCCATTACCCAATTTCACACAGTTATTTCGTGGGTCAGTTGGGTTTCATTTATCCATAACACTTCGTTCTTTGCCTCCCCTCTTTATGGTGTTTGGAGACAGATGCCAGACATTGTATCATTTTGCTCATAAGTATTTTATATTTATCCCTAAAAAGTAAGGTGTATCTTTTGTTTTTGTTTCTCGTTTTGTTTTTGTTTTCTGAGGTACTGAGGGTTGAATTCAGTGAGTGCTGCACTATATCCCTAACCGTTTTTTCATTTTGAGGCAGTATTTTGCTAAATTGCTCTAGCTGTTTAGCAAATTTGTAATCCATCTGCTATAGCCTCCTGAGTAGCTGGGATTACAGGCATGTACCACCATGTCAGCTCTGAATCATTTGTAAAATAAAACAGCCACACTGCCTTCATCACTCCATCCTTTTTTATTTTCATGTTATCAACTTTAAATCAGTAAGTGTATGATTTTTCTGCTTGTGGTTTTAGTCAGTTTAAAATATTTTCTTATTTAATTACTTTGGGTCTTGTATTTGGGTCGTAATAAAGACTAATAACTTTTTTTGTACTAGCTTACAATGAAGGTAGAAATGTTAGTAATGATGGACTGGGATGTCAGAAAAGTATGCAATAACAAATATGAATATTTAATAATATAATAGCAAAAGCTTGTGGTTTACTTTTTGTTAAGGTTTTCAATAGTCTTCTTTTCTCCTAAAATTACTTAAAAAATTTTTTTTTTACCTTACTGGGAATTGAACCCAGGGATTCATAATAATAGGCACTCTACCACTGTGCTGTATTCCTAGCCCTTTTTGTTTTGTTTTGTTTTGTTTTGTTTTGTTTTGTTTGTCTTTTCTTCTGGTACCAGGAATTGAACTTACGACCTTGAGCTTTGCCAGGCAGGCGCTTTGCTGCTGAGCTAAATCCCCAGCGCCCCCCAAGCCCTTTTTTAAGCTTTTATTTTGAAATAGGGTTTCCGTAACTTGCCCAGGCAGGCCTTGAGCTAGTAGTCCTTTTGCTTCAGCCTCTGGAATAGCTGGAAATACAGGTATGTACCACCACACCCGGCTCAAAAATTGTCTTTCAGTTATATTACCTTTTGTGTCTTTACATGTAAAAGTGCGTTTTAATTCAGTTTGGTTAGTGTTGTTCCCTAGTGGGTAAGCCTAAAAGTAATTCCTTTGCTTACTTAAATAAATGAAAATGTAGTTTGGTGTATAAATAGGTTAGCCCGAGAAACGAAATAACTGTCAGTAGAATGACTGAGGTATGCAGATGAGTATACAAAATAAAATTATTCTAAAGTGTTTCTTTTACTCATCATTATTTTTAATGGAATAGCTTTATAGATAGTAAATTGTATGTGATGAGTTACTTTTTCATAAATTGATTTTGATAAATCAATCCAGTTAAACCAAACATTTTAGTAGCCTGTACTAAATAAAAATAAAACCTACATTCCTTATCCTTTGTCCTCCATCCCATCCCTAATCCTAGAACAATCCACTCATTCATTCAATCTGTTCTTAAACTCAGCCTATGGAGAGAAAAAAAATGCATAACACTGATGAAGTGTTACTACAAACGCTATTAAAAAGACTAAGCATATGTCCTCTTAGCACAGCCAGAAGCGTGTCAGTCTCATAAAAAGACTAAGCCGGGCATGGTGGCACACATCTGTAATGTCACCACTTGGGAGGCTGAGGCAGGAAGATCGCCAAGAGTTTGAGGCTACCCTGGGCTACCTAGTGAGTTCAAGGCCAGTCTACACTACATAGGGTATAAGTCTTTGTACAGATATATGCATTCATTGTTCTTGAGCAAATGCTGGTAAAAATATGTAGAAGAAGATGAATTAGGCCTGTAGTCCAGTTCACAGCAGTGTATCAATGTCAGTTTCCTGGTGTGGATGTTGTGCTGTTGTTTTATAAAATGTTACCACCAGGACAAGCTATATGACAGGTACATAGGACTTCTTGTAGAACGTTTGCAATTTCCCAAGAATCTATAATTATTTCAAAATAGATTATTAGTAATAAATCTTAATTGTATAAAATTGAGGAAATACAGATAGGCAAATACCAAAAACCTCACCTGTATCTCCACCATCTAGAGATAATATTATTACTTTTTGTACTTAAGAGACAGAGTCCTGCTACATTAGCTGGACTGATCTGAAGCTCCTGGGTTCAAGAGATCCTTCTGTCTTGAGCCTCCTGAAGCAGGGAATACAGGTGTGCACCATTGAACCTGCCCTAGGATAGCTATTAATAATGTTTTGATTAATGTTTTTCCAGTGTTTTTGTTAAATTTTGTTCTATGTTGTAGCTGTTTTTACCAAATACATTTTATAACGCAGAGAGCAGATGTGGTTATTCTTCTTGCCTATTAATCTTATGGTTTTAGGAAAACAATGTCTTTTTTTTTTTTTTTAATTTTGTTGTGGTGCTGGGGATGAAATCCAGTGTTCCACACATACTAAGCATGTACTCATCCATAGGCTGAAAACAGTTAATTTTAAAATTATGTATTCATTCAGATGAAGATGTTTGCTCCTAATTTGCTTTCTTTCTTTTTCTATCCTCTAGTTGATGACAGTGCAATTTTGGATTGCCAGTTCAGTGAATTTTATCATACTCCTCCACCTGGTTTTGAAAAAATACTGTTTGAACAGCAGATCTTTTGAATGTATTTGTTACTGAATATTATATTTCTGCACTGTCAAAAGTGTTTACCATTTAATAAAGCTTTACCTGATCTATAGATGAAAATATATTCTTAAAAATTTGCTTGTTAATGTTGTCTATGGAACCAATATATTCACTATATACCAAAAAATTTTGATTTAAAAGACTTACGCTTTGTGATATGAAAATCAGCATTTTGGGGAATTTATTTAATTCTTATTTAAATAAATAGAACTATGGGTTTGATTAACAGTATTACATAGTAATATATATATAAATATTTAAAAGGGACTTTCTTATATAAAATGTTTGTATTGATAGAGATGTAGAGTTGTGTAATTTTTGTCATTCTGGAATTTAGACCTCATTAATTATTGTAAGTGTGTAGTCCAGTAATTTTGTGTTTCTGTCCTCTTTTATATACACTGTAACAGTTGGCAAAAATTTATATTATTGGCAACTTCATTTTTGGTGATGTATTTATCATGTTAATGTACTACTTAAAACTTAAATTGCTTATTTTGTTGTGTTATATCACTGCTTTTGATTTGCTTTCTGAAAGGAGATAAACAGTAATGATTAGAGCATTTTGTTGAAGACCACCATACTCTGTAATTTCAATACCAGAGTAAGTAATGGTTGATTAGTGGTGTAGTTTACATTGGCAGGCATTTAGAACAGTGTGATGCTTTAAATTTAAATGAGACTATTCTTTCAAGAACTTTTATTTAAATCTGTGTTTTCTATAAGGAATAACAAAATAATAGCAATTAAAGAATATTCAGTACTATATTAAATGCATTCTTCCTGTTTTGTTAGTATACAATAAATTCATTTTACCTTTGATTATTTTAGAAGTGTAGGTAGTATATGAGTCCTCTCTATGACCTAGCTTTCAGTGAGTTATTGTCCTTTTGTTAACCCCCTACTGAACTGAGCTGATGACATCTTTAGGTACATTCTCTTTTCAAATAAGCATGCCCAGGACACATATGTTTCACTTCTTTTATCCACAAGTAGCAGTACAGTATATTGTGCTAGAAAAAACATGGGTATTAGAATTGGAAAAAGATCTGAATTGTAGTTCTGCTACCTAATACCATCAAGTGAGCTCCTCAGTGACTATAAGCTCTGAGGTAATCATACTTATAAAAGGGTAATCATACTGACTTATTAAGATTCTGTAACTAGTTCATAAATATATATGTAAAAGACCTTATCATACACACTGAAGAAATGCAGTTTCCTTGTCTGTGAAGCAGTGGTTTTTAGACTGTGTCTTGGGCCTGCAGCATCACCTGGGAACTTGTTAGTGTAATGGACACTCAGGCCCCAACCCAGACCCCCCAATCAGAAACTGCTGGGGTTGGCACCAGGAATCTGGCTTGAGCTCTCAGATCTGATACATACTAAAATTTGAGAACTACTACTCAGGGAAGGATTCTTTGAGAAAGATTGCGTGATAAAAATTTTCTAAGGATCTAATACGTTCTATTTTTACTCATAAGCTGGAAAAATCCTGCACATTGCTTATTATTCGGTAGATATATAAAATATGAAAATGTGCTTTGAAAATATAGATATCCTTGAGTGGCATATTTATTCACATGTAAAAAAATCACACATTTTACCCGTAAAGATTTGTGGAGTTGAACTAGGAGATAAACAGTAATGATTAGAGCATTGTGTTGAAGACCATCATAGTCTGTAATTTCAATACCAGAGTAAGTAATGGTTGATTAGTGATGTAGTTTACATTGGCAGGCATTTAGAACAGTATGTTTTATGTATGTATTTTTCATCTGACTTTATGTCACAGTAATTTTAATTCATAAAGAACATACTTTCTTGAGCAAGTGTATTAAAGTGATTTTATGTTACCTACCTCTTAGGTTTTGTTTTGTTCGGGTGCATGTTTATAATACAGAACAGTGCTGCTTGTTTGAGGAATTGGTACATGTAACATATATTGCTCGTTTTTCATTCTTTTACTGCCTCCCCCTTTAAACTTGAGCACCAGCCCTGGTGTTTAAACCCAGGGGCCCAACATACATACTAGGCAAGGGCTTTTACTTCTTAGCTGCATCCCTAATTTAGTAACGTTTTTAAAAGCCAACTTTTTTCTTTTGCGGTATCGGGTATTAAACCCAGGACTATCACATTGAGCTACATCTCCAGGCATTTTCTATTTTGAATTTTTAGAGTCTCACTGAATCACTAAATTATATGGGCTGAGCTTAAATTTATGATCCTTCTGTTTCAGCCTCCCAAAGTGCTGGGATTGCAGTTGTTTGGCAGCGTAACCACTACCAACCTTTTTTAGAAATCACATTCTTTCCAGCCTCTAATAAGACAGAAGAGGGATAGTGCTGAAATGATACATAATTTACATCCACAGTAACAGTTTGATGAAGTCTGGATGTGTTTTTAATTCCTGTTAAGAAAATTACATTGAGCTGTGCTTCCTTCACGATCTATAACTTTAGTCTGATCAGGAGGCAAACATAAGACAGATTCCGTAAGAGGAACAGCCTACATAATGCTTGATGATGTGCTTCAAAACGGTCAGTCATCACAAACAAGGAAAGCCCGAGAAACTGCACACGCCAGGCAGGGCGCTTACCGGGACGTGAAGAGTCAGTGTGATGTGGTGTCCTGGATGCGGTCTGGGACCAGCGAAAGTACATTAGGTGGAAACTGAAGAAGCCTGGATAAACTATGGACTTCAGTTAAAAATGTATCGATATTTATTCCTTCATTGTAACAAATATAGTATACCAGTGTAGGATGTTAAGAACAAGAAACTGGGAGAGGACGTAATGGGAATCTTTCCATTTTTTTCTGTAAATCAAAACTTTTTTAAAAAATATTTTTAAAAGCTCATTGTGGAAGAGAAATTTTAAAAGAACGCCTTTCAGCCAATAGAATGACATTATTACAGTGTGTACACAGAGCTTACATATTGAATGGTACTTATAAAATGTGGATAGGATGGAAAACGTTCTTGTATTTTGCCACACAAACACTTGCATTTATTTCGGACTGAATAAACATTGTCCACTGGGCCCTCTTTTCCTCTCTCTCTCGCTTTTTTCTTTTAAGGGATGGAGAACTGGGGGTTGGAACCCAGGGCCTGTGCACTGAGCTGTATCCCTAGTCCTTCGCTATTGTGAGGCAGAGTCTTACAAGTCACTAACTCATCTAAGCTGGGTTTGAACTTCCGGTCCTCCTGCCTCCCCCTCCCAGTTTTAGGGTTATAGGTATGCGCCACCACACCCAGCCTGTCTACTGTTTTGATTCTGAATATTGTAATAGTCTATTTGTCCGTACTAGTGTAGCTTTTCACACTTCCTGAGAATTAATGTTTTATTCTCTGTATTATTTAAGTGATTTAAACATTGCAATTGATATGGAATGTTAAATATGTGAAACAATATGAATCACCAGTTTATACTGATTTTATTTAAAACAAAAAATTTGGCTTTTAATTTGCCTTTGGCTCATCAGATAACATTGGAATTTTTCCACTTGGATTACAAACCATGAATTTGAGAATAGTATAAAATGATAATTTGAATTTTACTACAACAAAAACACTTAACAAATGCATGACTTTTTTCTCACATCTATTTTGTTTACTTCTTATGTAAGTCTAGACAGAGATGAGAAGCATAGCTAGAAATGTGAACTCTTGGAAGTGGCAAAATAAATCAATAATTTCTTTTACATAGTGCAAAACCACTAAATAAGGTAATGAGATGGAGAATCTGTGATCTGACTGGAATTCTCTTGTACACAGATACACCCAAGCATAGTACTCATGAATGGATTATAACCAACTGCTGCCTACATTATTTGCATCATTTATGCAGCCTGGCCGGGAGCACTGTTGGGAGCTGACTGGGCTTTCACGTGAATGAGTGAGGGCATCATAAAATGAATTAACTATTTTTCTTCCGTTCATCTGAGAGTCTCTTTCAACTTGCTCTTTTAAAACAACTGGGAACAAAATTATTAAAGTAAATGTCAGAGCAATGTTAGATATAATTAGAAATGTAAATGAGTCACACCATCCAAGATTAATATAGAAATTTTAGGGCAAATTTTCAGCATTTTTGGCTGAAATGTGTAATCTGTAATTACGTAGGAGTGATTACAATGTAATCATTCAAAAACTGAATCAGTTATGGTTGTATATCATAAAAACTTAAAGATTGCCTACCCTCAAAGAACTTTGCTAATTAGAATAAGTATGACTCTAAAATATCTAGACATGTTGATAAGTGAAGATACAGGGTGTTAAACATCTCTGTGTATCGTCTGATCCATTTTTAAAAACCTGAAGCTTCATGCATAGGAAAAAGTCTAAAGTAATGTATACCAAAATGTGTTTTGGGAATAAGATTACAGGAAACTAGTTGGTTTTTATTTTTGGTTTTTTTCATGATTGGGGATTGAGCTCAGGGCCTGCACTGAGCTACATCTCAACCTTTGGTTTATTTTTCATTTTCAGACAGTTTCTTCCTAAGTCACTAAGTTGCCCAGACTGGGCTTGAATTAGTGACCTTGCACCTTTGCCTCCCAGAATGATGGAATTATAGGCATGCCCAACCATGTCCGCTTTAAAAATAATTTTAACAAATAAAAAGAAAGACAAACTCTGGAAAAAGGGTTACATGCTGAACAGTGATGAATTTTACATCCATACCTACAAACCTAAAACGCTGCGGAAAACCAACTCAGGTAGCTACAGGGCACAATGTATTTCACAGTAATTTACTGAAAAGGCTTCAGACCTCTAATGGCACTCCCAGTAGCTATGTTGCCTTTCTCCAAATCTAGGGAAGTCAGTGCCAGTGAAGCCTGTGTGGAGCAGACCACTTCTCATAGATGCTGCACTCTCTAAAGGACACTGATGAACCGGTGAAGGCTACAAAGCTGCTGAGATTTTGCATGCTCAATCTATGAATGAGAAACCGATCCTTAAGAAAATTAGTAATGTTAAATACTTGATCCACTGGCCGTTGAAGCTAGAATAATTTGTGAAATGCTAATCAGAGGAAGGGTAATAGAAATAAAGCCCCCAAAGGTCCACAGATTCCCATAAAGTATTTCAGCAAAGACAACAGTAGCTATGTCCAGGTATCTAATGGTTCATTGCTTTCGGGGAGAAAAGTAGATTTATTCTTTGTTGTGCTGGATACAGAAATAGCACCAGTTGTTGAAGGGTGTGCAGTAACAGGTTTCAGCTTAAGATGGGAAAAAAGTTTCCTCCTAGTCCACTGCTGAAATTTCTGCCTTGCAAAGTTATAAACATTTGGCACCTGGAATTGTTCTAACAGGCTGTTTTAAAATATAGGTTGTATTATCATTCAGGTGTGATGTGTTAGTCCATTTCATGCTTACTATAACAGAAGACACAGACGGTGTAATTTATGACAAGGAGAAATCTCTTTCACCTGTCTGGAAGATGGAAAGTTCAAGATGAAAGTGTTGGCATCTGGTAAGGAGTTTCTGCATCATTACATAGCAGCAGGGCAAAGACAGCATGAGAGAGCAAGAGGGGGTGAGTCCACTCCCAATAAAAGCATGAGTCCACTCATGAGGGCAGTCCCTCTTAACTCAAGAACTTCCTGTTAGGCCCCACCTCTCAGTACTCCATGCAGGGGGTCAGGACTCTAACATATGAACTTTGGGGGGCATTTTCAAGCCATGACATATGGTGAGGACCACAGATCAGAGAATGACTGCCAGTGAGAGCAAGAAGATATATCTAAGAGACCATTTGCCCAAATCCTCATTTCACAAATAGGGAAAGTAGTTTGAGAATGTGTCTCGGCCAAAGTGACACAGTTAGCAAAATCTAGGTCTTCCAACATTCACTAAATACAAGTTCTGTTGGGTGCTATGTACAGTTCATTCTATCTTGCTATGTGATTAGATAAATCCATTAACAATTTCTAAAGATTCCTGAAGGGTTTTGACAGAAGCGAGAAATTTAGGAGTATATTCTTTTCATTGTTGATAGCACAACAGACAGCTTTGCAGGCCTACAAAACATGTCCTTATACAACTGTCTGAGCCAGAACAAGAGCTAAAAAAGACCATTAGAGCCAGGCATGGTGGCACACGCCTGTAATCCCAGCACTCGGGAGGCTGAGGTAGGAGGATCGTTGTGAGTTCAAGACCAGCCTGGAGGGGCTGGGGATTTAGCTCAGCGGCAAAAGCGCCTGCCTGGCAAG
>NW_004955431.1:3282578-3299821 GCF_000276665.1 Chinchilla lanigera | reverse complement strand
AAAAAAAAAAAAAAAGACAATTAGATAGATTCACATTTGATTAGACTTATTTAGTAGTTGGCATATGCAGAAGTGCCAAAAATGATGAGCTAAGTGCATTTTTGGATTATCTGTGTGACGGCTTTCCATTAGCACAAGTAAACAGCAGTAAATTATTTACCCACTGACATCCCTGGGTTATTTGCAGCCAGGGAGGTGTGGCCCAAAGGCAGGTAATGCAAAAACACATGGTTTTTGGTCTTGTATTGTATTCTTACAATTACATTAGAATATATACACTGAACATTCTGATAGTTCACAGTACCTTAATGGCTTGCTACAATACATCTGTAGCAAATATTTAAGAAAATATTTTTAAATATTTTCCCTGGACTGTTCGTCCCATGAAACTGATCCTCAAAAAGGCTTCTTGTGAAGGCTAGAGATGGAGTTTAGCGGTAGAATATTTGCCTAGCATGCATGAGGCCCTGGATTCACTTTAATAGAAATACAATGATATAGTTGGATTACAAGAATATGTTGAGACCCACCATAAAAACAATCTTCCAGCATCTTAGAAGCATACATCGGCCTATAAGCAATTGTCACACTAATTGCAAAACTGCTTCTGCCAATTTGATAGAGACCGTGGAAGATAATACTTAATTTTCATAACAATATTTCATAGAGCTCTTGACATGTCAACATTACAGAGTAAAATTTCCATACAATTCTCTTGGGAAGACTGAGCATATTCACTAAATAGATACTTGGAGGTATCTACTACGTGCCTTGGACAAGGCTGAGCTAGATTTGCAAAGAAGGGTTAAAATATAGTTTTTTTGCCTTCAACGCAGCAAAGGCTGTGTCCGTGACTCTGCAGCAGGGCTACTCCACCAGCACGGCTGAAGGAGATTGATGTAGATTTGTCTTTTTTAGCATCTTAGTGAAAATATTTCACAGTAGAAGCAGACTGGAACCCTTGAGATTTATTTTACACACCTTAGTTATATTGGTAAGGAAACATTTAATTTGAAGTTCTCTTTAATCTTCTGCAGAATTAAAGTTTTAGGAAGCAATGATTCAGAAGTCTGTCCTTTAAAAAAATGAGGGAAAAAAGATTTCAAGTCCACAAAGGGCAACTCTATGTAAATAAAATAGCTTTGTAATTATTTTTTTTTACATTTTTTTATTTTAAAGAGGAAACCTAATAAAACAACAATAAAGACAAAAACAAAAACAACAAAAACAATACCTGACCTCAGAACAAAATGATAGGATATGGTTGCTACATTACATACTGTTCTCTCCAACAAAGTTGCTCAGTCCACCAGATGTAAGAATGTAAGATTGATCAAACAATCAGAGACAATTGTAATTATTTTTAAAAACTTTTAATTGCTTAAATAAATGGGGCATAGTAGTGCACCCCTGTAATCCCAGCACTTGGGAGACTGAGGCAGGAGGATTATTGTGTTTATTATTATAGCCTAAGCTATAAAGTGAGCTCAAGGCCAGCCTGAACTGCATAGGCAAGACCCTGACTCAAAAAGACCAAAAAAAAAAAAGAAAAAAATTACTTGAATAATTGCTGCAGTCTTCATAATATATTGATGATTTTAAAATGGCAACTGATTTAGATCTGATAAGTATGTTTTATATTAAATAATTGATCTGCTAATACAAGTGTTGTGTTTGAATCTATTTGAATGGCTATTTAAAAATAGTCTGTTTGAGGTGATATGCCATGTAATTTTTTCTCTAACCTAGATTTATTACTGCTTCCCAAAGTGTGTTCCAGTTCAAGAGGGTGTTAGTAAATATGATGCAGAAGAGGGTCCAAGGGCCAGGTACTTTTGAAAACATTACATTTGTTACTAAAGGACTCTGAGAGCCAGTTTGGTAACATGTAAAAAAGAGCTCTTTTTCTAAGAAACTCGGTGCTGTATATTTGCAACATATAAGCAGATATTTATCTAACACATTTAGGAAGGACAGTACATGAGTGAGTATGCTTGTAGTAGGTATGAATAATGTAACTTGCTGCTGCATTTCAGAAAAACCACAAAAGAAAATAAAATTGATTGAGCATGAGCTATGGGTAAGGCATTGCTCTAAGCACTTGGCATTGGCTCATTTTACATTCAAAACAACTTTATAGGGTGGGTATGATCACCTCATACCATAGATGCAGAAATTGTCCAAGCTTTTATGGCTGAGAAGTAGCAGAATGAAAATTTAAATCAAGTGGTCTGCAACCCAGACTTTTATTAACTACTTCACTGCACATCACTTCTAGGATCTATTATGGGTTCAGCCTTCTCTAAATGTTGTACCAGTGCCAACTGATTTGATTACCGTCACTTTCTGGAATGTTTTCATATCCTAGAGGGTTGGCACACTCTCCATGCTCTTCTAAGATTCTGGCAGCTATTTTACTTGTTTTTCTTTCAAATAACCCATAGAATAATTTATCAAGTTTCAAATATAACATAAAAATTCTCTTGAGACTCTACAATTATGTTTAAAATCGAAGTCAGTATGGAATGACTTGATTGTTGATGATATCAAATCATTCTATTCAGGAGTTTAATATCCTTTCAGGCTTCTTTTAATCTTGGATCTTCTTTTATTTCTCAGGCAGTGTTACAGTTTTCTTCAAGTGCATTTTAACCAACTCAGACTTTCTTTGTGGTGGGGACATGCCTCCAAAGCTATCTCATCTCCTTCTACAATGCTGCCCCCTGCCTGGCTCCCTCTTCTGGTCCCTACCCTCTACTTTCCCTTCCCTTCACAGATTTACGAAGCCTTATTCTACTACTTGATACTTAAGACAAATTTGTGCTGATGCTACTATGGGCAGAAATCCTCCACACCTTCCTTTTACCTGTGTAACACTTCATCTAAAGCAGATCTTCCTCCCTCCCTCCTCTGCCCATTTCACAGCATCCCCCCAACCCTTGCTTGGCTTAGTATTGTTGGAATCCTGCCCCCACCCACATCCTGCCCCTGCCCATGCCCTTTGAGGTGTCCTCTGCCACTTCCTCTACTCACCACAGGAGACAGTGTCTGTTTGCTAAATAACTCTGCACCCCCGCCTCTACCTGGCACTAGGGGTAGAATCTCAACAGATGTTTCACCTCTTCCGAAGTTCTGTTGAGAGAGAGTGTGATTGGCTTTTTAAAATAATGCTTTATATTTGTGTTAGATACATTTCTCATTGCTAAGACAAAATATTCAACCCCAAGATTAGAGGATGAAAGATTTATTTCAACTCACACTTTGTAGAGGTTTTAGTCCACAGACAGCTGGCTCCAAGGCAGAGTGGCATAGCAGAGGAATGCATAGCAGAGCAGGCAGGAGGCAGGAAGCAGCAAGCAGCAGTGACCCTGCCCTCCCTCCCTCCCTCCCTTTGTATTCCATCCAGGCTACAAGCCTATTAATTGATGCTACCCACACCCAGGATGTGGTTTCCATTATCCACATCGAGAACGATACTAAACCCACTTA
Organism: Chinchilla lanigera; assembly: GCF_000276665.1. Taxonomy (NCBI): domain Eukaryota; kingdom Metazoa; phylum Chordata; class Mammalia; order Rodentia; family Chinchillidae; genus Chinchilla; species Chinchilla lanigera. The sequence continues at coordinate 3,296,332 of NW_004955431.1, read as the reverse complement.
GTTAGCACACACCCTAGATCCAGCCACCTTCAAAAAGCCCCACCTATGAGCATATGAGGCCTTGGGAGGGCATCTACATACAATCCCTAACAGTGTTTATCCTTCTCTGCCATGAAAAACTCGTAATTCCCACTTCATCTTCATCCCAACAAAACACAACACAAACCCAGGGGTGCTTTTAGCAAAGCAGGGAGGAAGATGGTGGCAAAGTGGCTAAAGCAAGACAGCAGCTCATTTGTGCCTTTATGGAGAAGTGCATTTCCCAAAACTTGGGCAGTGCCTACATCACTCACGTGTTAGTAGAACATTATAGTTTTAGTTCAAGGTGTGAGGTTTAAATTTTATAGACTTTTAAGTATGGTTTTGATTGTTTCAGAATATTTATGGAGATATCTGTTCAATCCATATTCAGTAGAATCTCTGTTTTCTTCTATAGAATTCTCTCATTTGTTAACCCAATGACTTCAAAAAATGGTAGTCAAAAAAGGATAATAGCAGCAGTGCTTTTGGTGGCTTTCAGGTCTATCTATACGTTAGAGGATAATCACCAGTTACATTTACTGAGTGCCCACTGTAGGTGGAGCACTGCAAGGAGATAAAAAAGAGGCATGTGGCCCTGTCCTTCAAGCACTGACATTTGTGGTGCATAGAGGGGAAAAGAACTCTGACAGAGAGTTCCTATATAGTTTTCTCAGCCTCCACTCTGGGTGAAGATCCAGCCCCAGAGAGTACGTGAAAGGGAATGTGTGCCTCCAGCCTTTCACAAAGTAGGAAAGATTCTTCAGCCAATACCCCTGCTTATTTTCCTCAGAGTCCCATCCTGGATAGATGGAAACCAGTGATTGCTGTACTGTCGATGGAGCGCACAGGCACATAGCCTGGCAATGCAAGAAGTGAGCTCCTTAAGCAGCACAGTCTGCAGGGAAGAGCGGAGGCTTCGGCATCATTACAATCCCTGCTGTTTTCCAAATCCCTAAAATAAACCTCATCCAGGATGGTAAGAGCTATTACATGCTGTATGCAGCCTTCTGTCCATTATTAAGGCAGTAAATCTTTGGTTTCGTCTTACGCAGGAAAAATGTTTTTACTGATGGCTCAGAAGGCAGTGTTGTCCAGAATGAGGAAGAATATGGCATTTTTACTAAGGGGAAAGGTGCAGATGCACCACCAGATGGCCACTAAAATTCTGCGTTCTTGCTAATTGGTTCTAGTGGCTGAGTCACCCACTTATCTCCCTCGGACTCCTGCAGCGGGCTGTTGACTGAACGTCCAGAGTCCAGTATGCTCCCATGGGCAATTAAATGAATGTCAGATGTCTCTTAAGCCCTCAACCCAATCTGTTGATATTTAGTTCAATCTAGTTTTTAAAAACAAATATGATTCTGGTCATTGCTAGGAAGAATATTTTTGTGAACTCATTTTGATTGGCCTGACCATGAGCTTCAGGTGCTCTTCTGTGTTCCTGTGAAGCACAAGGTAGATCCTGGGTTGTAGGTGATAAGATGGGGGTGGGTTCTCTGATCTAAGGAGCTCACAGAGTTCTTGGGGCAAGAATCTCAGAAAGAGATCATTACAGAGTGGTGGTGCAAAGGACATACAATGGGAACACAGACTAAAGGGACCAATCACCTTTTTATTTTTCCCTTGGAATAAGGAAAGAACAGAAGCTAGGGATGGCGGCATCTAATCCCAGAACTCTGGAAGGCTGAGGCAGAAGGACCATAAGTTTCAAGTCCAGCCTGGGCAACTCAGTGACTTAGCAAGACCTTTTTTATTTTCAAAATAAAAAAGGGCTGGGGATGTAGCTCAGTGTGAACGCCTTGTGTTCAATCACAATACCACCACCGCCACTACACACACACACACACACACACACACTAATCCATATTTAATATGGATTGGTTTTTCAGAGATAAGCAGGAAGTCTTAGTCTGAAGAATAGGACATTCCAAGTGGAAGAGGCAGTGCACACAGGCATAGGGCTGGTAGGAGCCAGGGAGTAGTGAGGCTAGGAGGAGGCCAGAAAGAAGGCTGGGGAAGCACTGAAGGGTCTTACATGGCAGGCAAGGCTTCTTTCTTCTGTGAGTAAGAAGGAGCTAAAGGAGTTTTGTTTGTTTTTGTTTTCATAGTGCTGGGGAAGGAACCCAGGGCCTGGCACATGCTAGGCAAGTGAGCTACATCTCCAGTCTAAAGGAGGGCGGTTTTTTAATTTAATTTTATTTTTTTAGGAGCAGGAAGAATTTATTGAGAGAAAGAAAGCTTCTGTGTAAGAGGGAGAGAAGAGGTCCCAGAAAGTGTGTTGCCCACCAAGCCCACTTCTCAAGGGTGAGCAAAGCGATGAGGTGAGGCAGGCTTACGGGGGATAAGATTCCAAGTATATTCGCTTAGGTAATACTGACAAAATGGCAAATCATAGGATGGGTGTGAGGTGGAACAACACTATGGTCAACCAATAAGTTTACAACAAGTACAGTAGCTTGGGTAATGGATTAAATGGGAACCAAATGGGGAAACAAGTCATGCAGCAAGCACAGGTGGGCAGACAAGGACTTTCCTAGAAGGAGTGGGTTAAGGAGGTTTGGTCAAAGGAGGATCTTACGCAGGAGAGATTTGGTAATTCTAGCTGCAGTGTAGAAGATGGTCTGGAGGAGAGGGAGACAAAAGGCAAGGAGACTGATATAGGTTTACCAAGATCCAGATGTGTTGAGGGTCTGAGTCAATCCCTTAAATCTTGTGCAGTAAAGGGAAAATTAACAGAGCCTACAACTTGTCTTATCAATTAATGGAGAGATTTATTCTCTGTGGTTTTCAAGAACACTCTCAGTTAATGAAAAGGGTTTTTAAAACAGAAAAATCTCTGAGATTCATGATGAAAACTAAATTTTCCTGCCCTTTGCAATATACTTGCCTTCTCCAGTGGCTGTCAAAGTGGAAGTTGAGCTTTGGACTTGCTCCTTAAGCATGCAGGATGTCAGGAAAGAGAATAATGATTCTTACATGCCATATGGCAGACTGCTACTTATCTCCCAGTATCTGTTCTGTTTTACCCTTCTTTAGAGAAAATCTTCAGTTTTTAGCTGGTCACATGGCTAGAGAAAATGACACCATTTCCTGACCGCATTTCCAACTAGGTATGACTGTTACTAAGTTCTTCTGCCTCACAGGGTATAGACAAATGCAGTGTATAAAATTCCCAGGAAATACTCTTAAAGTATAGGGGATGTATGTTCTCCTGAGTGTCTTCCCTCTGATAGCTGGAAGGTGAAGGTAGTGGCTAGAGCCCTGCAGCTCACTTTGAGCCACAGATTTATATTAGACATGGATGCTATGCATAACAGAACAACAAAATAGAAGGGGTTTTTGTTCCTGTCACTATGGAACTGCCATGTGAATCCTAGACTGCTCACCACCAGACTTGTAGAGAAAGAACTCTATATGCTCCCATATTTGGTGTATACATATTTATCATTGTTATCTTCTCCTCTCCAAGTATTCCACTAACAAGTATGTAGTGACCTTCTTTATCTCTTTTGATCATTCTTGGTTTGAAGTTCACATTGTCTGCAAACAGAATAGCCTCCCTTGCTTTTTTTCTGGCTTTCTATTGCATGGACTATGGTTTTCTATCCTTTGACTTTTAGTCTATGAATTTTTTTTCAGTTAAATGCACTTCTTGTATACAGCATATGGTTGGATCTTGTTTCTTTATCTGTTCTTCCAGTCTGTTTCTTTTGATTGGTGAACTGAGGCCATTTACATTGATTGTTATAACTAATATGTATTGCTTATCTTTTTTGTTTGTTTTTGGCTTTTTTTCTGGTACCGGGAATCAAATTCATGACCTCACGCTTGCCAGGCAGGCACTGTGCCACTGAGTTAAATCCCCAGCCCCTGTATTGGCTTATCTTTGTCATAGTATTTTGCTGCTGTTGGTTTTCTACTTTTCCCCTCTGTTTAATTGCTCACCCTGCTTGGTGGTTTCTTTCTGTTGTTGTTCTTGGAATTATGGTCATTTTTATCTCTGTCTAGAATATCTTTCAGTAACCTTTGTAATGCTGGTTTGCTAGTTATGAATTTCTTCAGTTGCTCTTTGTTGTGGAAGTATCATATTTGTCCATTAATATTGAAAGATAGTTTTGCAGAGTACATCAGTGTTGGTTTGGAGTTTTTTTTTTTTCGGGCTTTGAATTCTTTTTTTCCAGGTTTTCTTGACCTGATGATGGTTTGTGTTAAGAAGTCTGCCATGATTCTGATGGGCTTTCCTTTATAGGTGATCTGTTTCTTTTCTCAAACAGCTTGTAATATTCTGTTCTTGTGCTGAATTTCTGGGATCTTAATTGTTATATGTCGGGTGTAGATTTATTTTAGTGTTGGTTAATTGGAATTTTATATGCTTCACTTAACTGTATGTTGGATTCTTTTCCCATGCTTGGTAAATTTTCTGTTATTACTTCTGCAAATAATTTTTTTGCATCATTTGTGTTGACTCCTGCTTTTTCATTGACAGAAATTATTCTTATATTTTTCTTTGCATCATCTTGCAGTGTTTAATTGTTATTTCTTGATCTTTTGTTATTTTCAAGAGGTCTTTCCCTGCATGATCACTAGATGAGTTCCTGTCTTCAAGGTCTGAAAGTCTGTCTTCAGTTTCATTCAAGCGTTTTTGCCAACTTTCAATGGAATTTTTAATTTCCAGCGTATCTGTTTGAATCCACTTTGTGCATTCTACTTCTTTCCTATATTTATTATTCATGGTTTCCATACTCTTCCTATCATCATCTTTTAATCTATCTCTACTCTAGATTTGCTGAGCAATTCCTTTATACATGTTGACATTTCTTTTTTTACCTGAGAGATTATTTCTGATCTGATTTCCTCTATAGCCTCATGGATTTGTTTCTTTAATATGGTTGCTATCATTCCAGAAATGTCATGTGTGTGTCTTCCATTTTCCTCTATCTTACTGTCTCCTGGACTTGTTCTGGGTGGGCTGGAAGTCTGAGGTAGGATTTTGCTTCTGCATCTTATCCTTCTCCATTTGAAAAATTTTTATTTTGCTTTCTGTGTTGATTCTTGTAAGTTTTTGTAGTAGGTAGCTTTATCACTAGTATCAAGGCCTCTCTAGGCAAGGTTTGTTCTTGAGGACATCTTCTGTGTATAGGAGGTTCTTGGTTTGTGTCTGTCTCACAATCCTACCTTTCTGATTAATTAAAAATGAGATATTGGGCTGGGGGTTTAGCTCAGCAGCAAAAGCACCTGCCTGGCAAGTGCAAGGTCGTGAGTTCGGTTCCCGGTACTGGAGAAAAACAAAAAAAAATAAATAAAAATAAAAAATAAAAATAAAATAAAAATGAGATATTGGTATCTGTTTGGCTCAGTCCCCAGTTCTCTGGTTCTGGGGTATGGTGAGGTTATTACCCTGGAACTTCCCAGTATTGTTACAGAAGTGAGAACAACTGATTAAAACAGATAGAACATCGCAGCTAAAGTAGTATAATTAGCACTGACAATAGCATCAAGTACATTTTAGAAACTGACAAACTGTGATAGCTTTTAATTTTTTACCCTAAACTATAGTAGCAAAATCTACAGTTATATAACAGAACTGATCATAAATTAGGAACTTGTATGCAAAGTGTTTTCCCTTGGCAGAATGGTTTTATCCTGTAGTAGGGAAATTTAAGAAGGATATTGTAGATAAGTGAAAAGAAATAAAGTAGAAGCTGGGCTGGAGGATGAAGGATGATCATGCAATCGTTGTGAAACTAGAGAAGAGTGCAGAAGAGAAAGAATGAAGGAGTAAGCACGGGATTATTAAGTTGACCAGAAAAATTAGAGACTATTCACTCATAGCAAAATATGATTAAATCTAGAGAGGTGAACTGAGGAAAGTTGGGAAAGAAGACAAATAGATTAGAACAAAAATATAGGTAAAACAAACCAAAAAAAAAGAAATGGGAAACAAACCAGCAAAACAAAGAAGAAAAATAAAATAAAATAAAATAACAAAATTCTTCTGGTATCCACCGAGAATCCAAAACTACTGTATAAAACTGCCAACCCTGCAGCAGAGTTTGTGCTAGATTTGAGGCTGATCTTGGCCTCAGCCAGTACTTTCCGTATGTCCCTTAGCAGCCTCCCACTCCTTACCCTATTTCTCTTGGCAATATCTCTCTTCTAGTTACTGTACTGTTTTCAAACAGAGACGGGACTGTTCCCCATGCTGTGGTCCTTGTCAGCCTTCTGTGTTCCTTTTCCACTGGCAGGTCTCTGTCCTCTCTGGTCATTTGTTGCAGGACAGGGTGGGATGCTGTGATATGGTCTGATCCTCTGCTCTGCTGTTGCAGTTCAAGGCTGCTCAGTCCCAAAGCTTACTCCTCTCTGGAGGTGGGGTGCTAACTTTCCATTCCTTGCTTCACAAGTTCTGCCCATCACCCACCTCTGCTGTAGTCTGTAACTTCCTTGGGTGAGATGGGGGTGCTGTGGAGTGCCTTTCTGCTCCTGACCCTGGGAACAGCAGTGTGGGGACAACCTGGGGTTGCACAGTCCTGAGGTGCAAGACTATTTAATTCCCCAAACCTCTCTAACCACACACAGAGCATGGGGGAATGGTTAGCTGTTCCATTTACTAAGCACCCCTGTAGTCTTTATCTTGTTCCTGCTAGTTTCAGTTAGCACTCTGGTACACAGAAGGAATGGGAAGAAAAGAAAAAAGAAAAAAGAAAAGGAAAAGGAAAGGAAAGGAGAAAAGAGGAAAAAAAGGAAAACTGGCTGATGGTCAGAGAGGGAGCAGTTTGTGTCAGCAGAATTTACTGCTGGACTGTAGTGTCTTCCCTTTGGAGGAAGACAGAAGAGGCAAGGGGCCTTATAGTCTCAAGTCTATCCTGTATGGCTTGATTTAGCCACAGTATTTTACTATATTCTTTTTTCTTCTTCTTTTAAGATTCCAAGGGCGGAGATATAGCTCAGTGGCACAGCACCTGCCTGGCAAGCGTGAGGTCCTGAGTTCCATACCTGATTCCAAAAAAAAAAAAGATTCCAAGTATGATAGGCAGTCTTTCCAATTCAGCAACCCACCAGCAGCTGGGTGAGCTGGCTGGTGATTTTATGAAGTCCTTTATCTATGTTTTGCTTGATCTAGTAGTCTCTTATGTCAGATTGATTTAGTTTCAGGGTGTATGTCCCTCCCCTTTCTTCCAAGAATTTTAGTTGAATTTCTCTGAGTAGCTCTGAACAAGGCCCCTCCTCTATTCAGCCATATTGTCTCTTCAATGTCTATACATATTTTCCGTTAAACCTGTTCCTCCTGTGAACCCTGATACAGATTTCCTGCACATGTCTGATACAGATTTCCTGCACATTCAGAAGGATTTTATATCCTCCATTTCCTGCAAGTGGCCTCCTTGGGCACTCACAGGGCAGGTTGGGTTGGTCTGAATGCAGATGCATTGCTGTTGGCTATTCTACCATACAGAGTATGGTGTCTGTCATTAGCAGGGAAAGAGTGAAATCCCCTGACTGGGGATAGGAAAGCCATATTTCTGTGATGAACTCTAAGCATAAATAAGTATTTTTATAAAAGTTAGTGAAGTTACAGAAAATAAAAACATTCAAGGACAAGTTTCATGAGTAAATTCTCAACTTCAGAAGAGCAGAGATACATTTGAAATGTAGAATCACAAAATGTCAGAGAAGACTGGGATACAGATAATGCTTTATTTAAAGAAAATACCCATTATTAATATTTTTAGAAAACCCATTTTATTCTGTTTGTAAAATGTTATAGAATTAGCCCTGAGAGAAACACAAATCCGTACCACAATGAGAAATGACTTCACACCCACTAGGATGACTATAATTAAGAAACAAAGGGGTGAAAAACAAGAGTTGGTGAGATCATGAGAAAAGCGTAGCCCTCATACTAGTGGGAGTGTAATATGGTGTAAAATGGTACAGTGCTTTGGAAAACAGGGCAGCAGCTCCACAAAAGTTGACTCCAAAATTTCACTTCTAGGTACATACCCAAGCAATGACACACATGTTCACCACAAACTTGACGATGAATGTTCATAACAACATTGTGCATAACAGCCAAAGAAAGTAGAACCAACCTAAAGATCCATACACTGGTGAGTGGGTAAATAGAAAGTGATATATGAAACAATGGGATATGATTTGGCAATAAAAGGAAGTGAATGGCTGATGCATGCCACCACATGGATAAACCTTGAAATAAGAGAGGGCCAGGGCATCTAGTCATACCCCAAGAGGGAATATCAGTATTATTGGAATGATGGGATGGATAATTGGAAGTCACGAATTCTAGCTGGCTCTGCTACCATTCCTCCTTAGTGACTGTAGGCAAGTGGTTCTTACTCTTCCAGCCTGTTTTCTCATCTGGAAAACGAAGGGGGCTTCCAAAGTCTCTAAGCATACAAATCCCTTTGAAATTTTTTTTTTTTTTTTTTTTTTTTTTGAAACAAGGTCTTGCTTTGTATCCCAGGCCGGTTTCGAACTCACGGCAATCCTCTTGCCTTAGCCTCCCGAGTGGTGGGATTACAGGCGAGTGCCACCATGCCTGGCCTCCCTTTGTAATTTGACCCATATCACCCTCCTTTTCATCCCCGACTTGGAGATTCCTCCCTCTTATCATAAGACCTAGTCACAAGAGACTACTTATCCCCCTTGAAATTCCATCTTTTTTTTTTTTTTGGTAGCAGGAATCAAACTCATGACCTTGTCCTTGCCAGGCTGGTGCTGTGCCACTGAGCTATATCCCTGGGCCCTGGAACTCCATCTTTCTGCTGCTGTGGTCATCTCATTTCTGCCCTCTAATTCTGTTTACCTGGCTTCAAGGTCTTCTCTTCTGGGAAGCCCTCCAAGCAATTTTTCAAGGCACAGGTACTTTCAGGCAGCACTGTAGTATGACCACCTGGGGACTTTACGAGTCAGTGAGTACTAGAGAAACAGATTTAATGCAAGGTATATAATATATAGGGACTTACAAGATTGACTTACAATGGCTGCCTGCAGAGTGTGGTGTGGAAGGGTGCAAAAGGGCTGTCTTCGCACTAGCAATCAAGAGGATCTGGTCCAAAGCCCGGAGCTCACTGTGGTGTCCCATTTGAGTCGGTATGAGGAGGCTGAAGGGTCTGCACTGGAAGGCTGAAGGGTCTTCCTTGGAGGCCAGGAGATGAGGTCCAAGGTGAAGGTGGGTACTGGAGGTCCTCCGAAGCGACAGAAGCTGTCCTTACTCCACGTACACACACCCTAGATGCAGAGGTGTTTGCACATTCATGTTCACAGCAGCATTACGTGCAACAGGCGGAAGATGGGGTCAACACAGATGTCCATCAGGAGATGAACAGGTAAAAAAAATTGTGGTCAATGTATACAATGGAATATTATTCAGCCTTTAAAAGGAATGAAATTCTAATTGAGGGCACAACATGAATGAACCTTGACAACATTAGACTATGCGAAATAAACCAGGCTCAAAAGAACTAATATTGTATGATCCCATTTATACAATGTTCTTAGAGTAATAAATTCATGGGGAAAGCAGGGACAATGGTGGTTACCAAGGGCTGGCAGAGGAGACAATGAGTTGTCCTTTAATAGTTATGCTGTTTCTGTTTGGAAGGACGATGTAGCTGTGGAAATGGATAATGATGATTGCATAAGATTGTGAATGTATTCATGCCACTGAGTTACACCCTTCGGTGGTAAAAGGGTAATTTTTATGCTATGTATCTATCTTACCACAAAAATTATTTTTCCAGGGCTGGGAAATGTTGTAATGTTCTCATTACAACCCTCTTTACATCCCAGTTTACAGCTGAAGCAACAGAGGCACCTGCCCTAGCTCACAGCCCAGCAGCAGCGGAGTCAAGCTCCTGTCTCAGCTGGTGCCGCCATTTGCCCTGTGTCATTTGGCCCAAAATTATCTCACCTGCAGAAGCCATCTGAACATAACACAAATGGCAGTGTGGCCTCGGACAGATTGCTGGTGCACTTTCTCTCCAAGACACATCCCAAGCTTGCACACTTTCAAGTCCCTAATTGTCATTCAGGTCGTGGCATTCCTTTGAGCTATTGCTCCCCGATGACTGATCAAAAGGAGACCCTCAAGCATATCACCTCATTTTATTTTTTCATAGTACTTCTTACTATAAAGTACTTCATTTGTTAATTGACTTATCTATTATTTTCCTCTTTCCTTTTTGAAACACAGTGCCATAAAGGCAGTGACATTTTTGTTTGGTTTTGGTTTTGGTTTTTGAGACAGGGTGTTGCCATTTTTTTTTTTTTTTTTTTTTTTCTCCAGTACCAGGGAGGGTCTTGCCATTTAGCAGGCTGGCCTTGACTTCAGTGATCCTCTGCTTCAACCTCCAGAGTTCTGACATTAAAGGCATGTGCCAGCACACCTAGCCAACACAATGACTTTGACTATGTTATTCACTGTTTTTCCCTCAGAACTGAAGTTGGTGCCGGGGATATGACAAGTGCTTGATAAATATTGGTTAAATAAATGAATGAAATATTGAGCCTCAGTTTCCTCATATATAAAATCCAGGCCTTTGCTTATGCTGATCTCCCTGCCTGGATCTTGTCTTTCTTCACTTGGTGGATGCCTGCCCGGACAGGGTCTCTGCTTCTCACTCTGCTATGGCCTCTCCCCTAATTGCTCGGACCACGTAGGAGCTCCTTGTTACCGACACACTTACACTGCAGGCACTGCCTTGTGCTTAATGTCTGCCATTCTTGCTATTGTGTCAAGTCCAAGAAAAGGGTAGGACCTGTCCAATTTATCCAGCTGGGTTTAGCATCGTGCCTTACAAATGGAGGGCTTAATAAATATTTTTTAATTAGTTATCTTTATGAAACATGGAACATTGTGAAGAACTGAGATTTTGTATGTAATATTTTTAGCTGAGTGCTTGTCATATAGTAGTGTCAAATAATAGAATAATAGCAATAAAAAATAATAAAAGTCAGAGCCAGAAGGAACCAACCACTTGGCAAACTGAAATGAGCACACAGATATTTTCATTGCTTTTAGGAAGGATGTGTCTTGTAACAAAAAGTAAATAAATACCCATTAATAAGATTGATGCCAGTAAAATCATCAAATCTCACGGTTCTTTCTGCATTTTCTTGGACACTTGTAGCCTCATCAAGTCACTTTTGCTTGGCACTACAGTGATTTTCTCTTACTCTTTGCGTGAAAACTGGGACAGAATAAGGTTTCTGAAGCCTAAGCTTAGTCAATCTGGAGCACCCTCATTAAGAAAACACAAAACCAAAATACCTACAACATTAGCTGTGAATGTGAACATTAAGAATGAGAGAAGAGGGCTGCGGTGTGTCTCAGTGGTAGAGCACTTGCCTAGCACCCACAGGATCCTGGGTTCAGTCAGGAGGGGTTGGGGGAGAGAGTGAAAAACAAATGGAAAATTTTAAAGAAGTTTAAAAATAAGCAAACATAAAATCTAGAAAAATCACACGACTTTTCATCTGTTCAGCTGTATTTGCAGCTCTAGGGATCAAACCCTGAGGCACTCTACCACTGACCTACATCCTGAGCTCTTTTCATTTTTTAATTTTTCAGATAGGATCTTGCTAAGATGCCCAAGCAGGACTTGAACTTGCAGTCCTCCTGCCTCCGCCTCCTTCCGTGCTGGATTATAGGTATGTACCACCACACCTGGCAGCATGACATTTTTACTGATGAAAGACTGCATCACCTCTGGAATTTTCTTTTCTTCACATGTTTTGGCTCATATTCTTTAATCACCTTGTTTTGATGATGATGGCCTTTAGAGAGGGGTGGAGAGTGCTGAACGTGGAACCAAGGTCCTTGTGCATACTACACTTGTGCCCTACCACTGCACCATGCCACCCCTGGCCCCGTGATGACAATCTTTGCATTATCGTTTTTACAAAGAGAGATACACTACAGTCTTTTCTCTGACATAATTGATTGATTTTTTTTTTCATTAATGATAAATTAGAAAAGTTTCTTTCAGCTTTCCAGCCCATGATTGGTGGTACCTTGTAAAAGTTTAAGAGTGCTATACCATTTGGGAGGACCTATATCAGGCTCCTTCTAAGACTTCTGTAAGACTTCAGGGCAGCATCAGGCATATTCCTGACAGAGCAGAACCTTCCAGTCAGTGGAACCAGATTCTCCATAATGGTTTTCACCTCTGATGACCAGAGGAATGTTCCAGAGAGTAGCTTCTGTCTCTGTATTTCAAATCTTGCCTATCTTCTGGTACTCCTCACTTCTGGTACTGGGCCTGTGGACTCCTTCATAAGACCATGTGACCTCTTACCCTCCTCCTCACGCCACAATGTCAGGTAACAGGGCACAAGGGACAGCTGGAGAACACCCGAGGCCATCACTGCATCTGGAGCGCTGATAATTATATGCAAAATTACTCTGAACCCCTTAGGTACATCCAACAGAACCTTCACTAAATGGATCCCCAACTCAACTTCCGCTTAGCCAGATCCCATGCTGGTGGCTATCCACCACGACCCACAAGGGGAAGTGTGACAGAGGGGAAGTTGGAGTGAAAAAGGTACAACTGTTAGCTGATTGTGGTTAAATAGTCCTGTTTTTGTCAACTTTACAAAAACACAGGACCCTGTCAGTATTTTGCTTGGATCTTGCCCAGAGATCTGAAAAGGGTTAGGTAAGTGAAGGGACCAGAAGCTTCGAAATCCTGCCTCAAATTAAGTGAGTGAATGAATAAATGAGGTCAAAACATCAGAATGGTGAAGGAGCATTCTTAGGATTATAATTCTCTAGCTGAGGGACCTGAAGGTCACACCAAACAGCGGGCCAGTCCTGGCTGGGACCCCGCTTCTCTACCCTTTTCATAGAGTCACACTTCCATTCTTGGTGTTGTCCAGAGTATGGAGAGACCCGCAAGTGTCCCTCCTCATGGTGACATTTACTCCTTCATCTAAAGTTTGAAACAGTCCACATGGCTAATGCACACATGCTTCACCTATGACGTTACCTTGCAAAAATACTGACCCTGAATCTAGTCAAGCTTCTATGTGTACCCACCAATGTACAGGAAAGTTTGAGGACAGAAGCTCATGCCAACCAACATCAAAGGAACAAGGCATGCCATCTGCAAACTTGAGCCCCCAGGAAACCAGACACATCACCCACGGGCAACACAAATGGAGAAGCAGAAATGAAAGGGAGCCAAAGAGTGAAATATAGATTAAAGACGTTTTAAAAGACTTTAGTTGAATACTGATGTAAAAGTGAAAGCTGTAAAAACGTTTTGAGATGTCTGAGACAATTGGAATATGAATATTGACTGGATGACTGCTGGTAATTTTTTAAAAGGTGATAATGGTATTTTTGCTTTAATTAGAGTCTTTATCTTTTAGAGATATGTACGAGGGAAAAAAGAAATTGTCAAATGAAAAATAATGCATATAAACACCACTATCTCTAAAACATCATTGTATAAAACTCATTGAAATAAGACAAGGTAAAGGTGTTAACTGCTTTTTGTCCCTCATACTTCTCTTGAGAGGTTAATTTAGTCTGTATGCACACATACATACATACACATAATTGTGGCTATACATTATACAATTATTTAAAAATGTGTCAAATGTAATACATTAAAATAAATATATTGTATATGTGTAAATACACACACATAATTTTTATATATTAAAGTAAATTAATGCATATATTTTAAGTACAACTTTGCAGTAAA
>NW_004955431.1:3268588-3282330 GCF_000276665.1 Chinchilla lanigera | reverse complement strand
TATATATATATATATATATTGCTCTCTGGTTAATGACATGCATGCTGACATGTTTAGGGGTGAAGTTCACTGATATTTCCAACTTGCTTTGAATGTATTAAAGCACATGAAGTGTGACTAGTCTGCTTGGTCTTCTGCAACAAAATAGCACAGACTCAATGGCTTGCACAACAGGAGTTTCTTCCTCACGGTTCTGGAGACTGAGAAGTGTTAGATCAGGGTGCAGTGAAGGTAGACTGTGTCGATTCTCTTCTCTCAGCTGGTTGGCTGCTCCATCTCCTTGTGTGGTCACAGAACCTCTTCTTTGTGCACAGATGGGAAGAGCATGTCTGAAAAAGTACCAGTCCTACCAGATCCAAGCCTCATCCACCCTGATGACTTCATTTAACCCTAATGATTTCCCAGGGATTTTGGATATTTATTTAGGGGAAACACAAACATTCAGTCCAAAGTAGATAGATAGAGGTGTGATAAAGCAGACAATAGAAAGATATTTGCTGTGGAATCCAGACAGTGGGTATATGGTATTTATGGTACGTATTAGGTTCACTGTTGCTGGGACAGAAATACCTGACATTTGACAGGGAAGTAAGAGCATGATTCACTCAACTGCCGGCACACCTCCAGGTACAGCCTTTGGAAGGATCTTGTGCTTTAGCATCTGATGAACCTGCATTCAAAAACTGATCTGAGGGCTGGGAAGATAGCTCAGTGGTACAGTGCCTGCCTGGTAAGCATGAGGCTCTGAGTTCAATTCCTGATACCAAAAAAAATTGATCTGAATAAACTGCCTACATTTGCTGCTGAGTGTTTCAGTGTGAGAGGAAATTCAACCTCCACTTAACAGGCTATAAATAATCCCAGAACACTGTACATGTCCCTCTCTTTAGACTGAGACTCCCTTGTTTATCTTGGAAAAACTAATTCTATTTTACTCCTCATCTCAAGAAAGAAAAAGGTGACTCCTCCTCACCGTGTTCCCACTGCACTTTGTATCATCACCCTGAACCAGGTGCTTGCTGAACCCTGGCAACTCAGAGGCCCTGTCCTGAAAAATACTAAAGGGGCTAGAGTGCAGCTCAGTGCAAAGGCCCTGAGTTCATGAATTAATTAACTGATAATAACATTAAAATATCGGATGGTCAACTTTATTGTATAAGACTTTGAAAAAGTAATGTCTAATAAATCACCCCAAAGTATTTACACTTGTTTAACTACCGTACACGCAAAAAATAAACAACACCAGAACCCCAGAAAGCCTCTTGATATCCACTTCCAAGTACTACCTCTCTTTCCTGCCCAAAGACAGTCATTTCATGGGTGGCATCTTTTGCCCATCATTATGTTTACAAGACCCATTCATGTTATGCACATAACTTTAATTTATCCAGTTATTTTCAATGTTGTATATATCTTTTTATTTGTGTATTTATTTTTACTCTCTCATACTTTATTCAACCTGTTATGGTTTAAATATTTTTGGCAGCTGGGCACAGTGGTGCATGCCTGTAATCTCAGCACTTTGGGGGTGCTGGGTAGGTGGATCACAAGTTTCAGCCCAGCTCGGGTAACTGAGTGGCTTAGTGAGATTCTGTCTGAAAATAAAAATAATAAAATAAAATAGCTGGGGACGTAGCTCAGTGCAAAGGTCCTGGGTTCAAAACCACTTCTTTTTGTCTCCTCCCTAATTCGTGTACTGGAAACTTAATCCCCAATACAACATGACTGAGAGCTGAGGCCTAACAGGAAGTGTTTAGGTCCTCCATGAATGACTAATGACACCGTGGGGTAGGTAAGGGGTTTTGAGAGTGGGCCGTCACTTCTGCTCTTCTGCCAGGTGAGCACATAGTGGTCCTCCCTCTGGGAAATACAACATCCCAGGCACCTTCTTGGAAGCAAAGAAAGACACCTGGTCTTGTTCTTGAACTTTCCAGTCTCCAGAACTATGAGAATAAGTTTCTGTTCTTATAACTTATAGTCTCAGATATTCTGTTACAGCAGCACAAAATAGACTAAGATATACCCACTTGCTGCAACTGAACATTGGATTGTTGCCAGTTAGAGCTGTTACAGATAATGCAGCTAAGGACATTCTTGCTCATGCCTTTTCGTGCACTTGCGCAGTCTCTTCTGTTGATTTTATCCCTAGGAATAGAACTGCCGAATCATGGGGTGTGTATCTCTATCAGTAGAAACAGTCTAGCACATCTTATCTTGTAAGATGCCACATTTCCTTCCAGCTACTTCCCCATATCTCTGTTCTCCCTCACAGTAAAATTTCTCTAAAAGTCATCAGTACACACTATCTCTACTCTTTATCTCCCCTTCACGATTATTTCATACTGAAAGGGAAATTAAAAATTTTTAATAAAGCCTGCCAAGAATGCCTGCCAAAACCAGATGGACACATCCAGAAAAGCCTGATAATGGCTTCTTCCTTTGTGTAACCCATGCCTGTTTAACTGATGGCCTTGCAGTGTAACTTGAGGTGTTTAAACTCCCTTAGCAACCCATGATGTCACCCAACCCTCCAATCACAATGCACCAAATCTGCCTTTGTACCTCCCTGCTTTTGATCTTTATAAAAGTCCCACAACCCTACCCCGCAGGCCTCTGACTCTTTGGGAGAGATCCCACTCAGGCCCACCAGTGAAATGAACTGCCTCCTAAACCTCAGTGCTGTTTCTTCCTGTGTTTGGCCTGTTTTCTGTAATAATACCAGTTTAATATCTGCCTGCTTTTCTTCTAGAATCTCTCATTTGATTTAATAGATACTGTGCTTTTGTTTTTCTCTTTGAGCATCTTCTCTATTATTTTTTGATGCTTTAAGACACTTTTTAAAGACTAAGTCTTATTATGTACCCTAGGCTTGGCCTTGAACTTGCAGTCCTCCTGCCTCAGCCTCAGAGGAGTTGGGATCACAGATATGCAATACCTCACCCAACTTATACATTCTTATTTAAAAATTTTTGTCATACTGCCTGTATCAGTCAAGATTTTGCTAGAGAAACAGATATAACACAAAATCTACAAACGTATAAGAAATAACAAGATTGGCTTACGATAGTCAGCCACAGAGTTGGTCGAGGAGGCATGCAGAGAGTGTCTGCACACTGGAGACTGAAGGCTTTAGTCCAAGGTTGGGAGTTCCTTGCAGTGTTCCATGCAAGTCTATATCAGGAGGCCAATAGGTCTATGCCCAAAGGCTGAAGGATCCAAAGCAGAAGCTGCAGAAGCTGCACTAGAAGGAGATGATGCCCAAGCTGAAGGCAAAGACTAGCTCTGCCAAAGTTCCCTTTGTACCATCCAGGTGATGAGCTGCCCTAGGGTGGGTACTCTACACCCTAGGGTGTAGAATTGCTGAGCTGATTTAGTTAAGCTTCCAAACTTTTCAGTTTGACACAATCAGTCAACTGCTACAATGCCGCTTATTATATAGGTACTGCAGTGATGAGGAAAGAGAACCTGCAAGAGAAACCTGGGACTGGACCTCCTGATCCCCGGCTCTTTTCCTGTTTCGGTGAAAAAACAGACCACTGCCTAGCCCATGTGAGACATCACTGTGGGTGGCTGAAGGAGAAGTCTATTCTCAGCGCATTAGCTGCTCAGCCTCCATACCATCCTGTCTGAGATGGCATCTACAGCAAATGATATAAACTGATCGTATTAGAGCTGTCACTAAGAATGAGAAAACTCAAAAGTTGGATTCTGAGTCAATATTCACAGATCAGAAATAATTCTAGTACTACTAGCTAGTGAACTCCCTTCAAGTTGAAAATGAAAGGCAGTCAAGCAGGATTTAAAAAGCACTGCAATGCCAGAAAAAAATCAAACCTGACAAAAAGGAGTCTGTGTTCATACAATTCATGGACCCACCAACCACCAACAGGACAGGAAGTGCCAAAGCAAAAAGCACACAGGATCTTCCTCAATGTCTCTGTAGGGGTACCAGGGAGAACAATGAACAAAGAAGCTCCTCCCACATCACAGAATCTAGGACAGCCATTTTGTCCAACTGAGGAATTCAACGTCCTTCAAGAAAATGAGAAGCAGTGAAATGGCATATGCCATGACCCATGCCAATACCTATTTCTTCCTCTCTACCATTCAATTAACAACTTTATTGATACATAATTTTGCATAATAAATTGGATAAATTTAAATTGCACCTTTTGATACTTTTGATAAGCATATACTACTATGAAATCATTTGCACAGACAGGATGCTGAACATTGCCATGGGCCTAAAAAGTTCTTTTATGCTTTTTTGCAGTCTGTCCCTTCTTTCAGCCTGTTTCTAAGCAACCTGTCCCTAAGCAACCACTGCTCTGCCTTCTGTCTACATAAATTAGCTTTTATTTTCTATAATTTTATATAAATGGAATAATGCAGTATGTATTGTCTTCTTTTAGTGAGCATAATTATTTTAAGATTTATCCATGTTGTATAAATCCAACCTCTCTTTCCCTTTCTTCTCTTTCTTGCACCTTTCTTTCTTTCTTTCTCTTTCTTTCTTTCTTTCTTTCTTTCTTTCTTTCTTTCTTTCTTTCTTTCTTCTTTCTTTCTTTCTTCCTTCCTTCCTTCCTTCCTTTCTTTCTTTTCTTCCTTTCTTCCTTTCTTCTTTTCTTCCTTTCTCCTTCTCTGTCTTTCCTTCTTTCTTTTTCAGTACTAAGGATTGAACCTAGGGCCTTTACACTGAGCTGTATCCTCAGCCCCCCTCTGCTTTTTGAGACAGAGTTTCCATAAATTGCTCAGTCATCCAGACTAGGCTCAAATTTGTAATCCCCATGCTGGGATTCTAGGTGTATGCCACTCTTTTTCTCTTAAAGACTTAGAAGAAAAATGGTTGGTATGTAGGTATTTGTATACTTGAATTTCTGAGACACTGTCAAACTGTTTTCTAAAATGATTGTGTTATGATATATTTCTACTGGAAATGCGTGAGGATTCTACCACTTACAGTGGTACCAGGCTTCATCTCCTTATCAGTACTTGTTATGATTGGTCATTTTAATTTTGGCCATGCTGATGTGTATGTAGTTGTATTTAAGTGTGATTTTAATTTGCATTCCCCAATGACTAATATTGAGTACCCTTTCATGCAGCTGGGGTCTGGGTAAAGTGTTTAAATATTTTGCCCATTTTTAGTTGGATTATTTGACTTCTGATTATTTTGTTATAAAACACTTTAGGTATTCTAGATATATTCTTTGTCTGATGGATTTGTTGTGAATATTGCTCCTACTCTTTGGTTTGTCTTTTTATTTTCTTAGCTGTGATTTTCAAAGAGCAAATGTTTTAATCTTTGACAATCTCCAACTTACCAACTATTTCGTTCATAGTTTCTTTTGTGTTCTAGCTAAGAAAATTTTGCTGCCACCAGGGACACGAGGATTTTCTCTTAGTTTTTTAATCGAAATTTTATGTTTAGATTCTACATTTGGATCTAGGATCCATTTTGTTTGTTTGTTTGTTGGCAATGGTGGGGATTTAATGCAGGCTTTCAAGCATGCTAAGCATGTGGTCTATCACTAAACAACGCACCAAGCCTGACGATTTATTTTAGATTATATTTTGTGGATGGCCTGACAGAAGGGTCTATGTTCATTTCTTGAGGATGCCATAACAAAATACCACACACTGGGTGGCTTAAAATGACAAGAATATATTTTCTCACAGTTCTGGAAGCTGGAAGTCCAAGACCAAAGTTTTGGCAGGACCATGCCCTTGCCAAACCTCTAAGGAAGAGTCCTTGCTCTTTTAGCTTCTGGAGGTTTCCAGCAGCCCTTGGTGTTCCTCACCTTGCAGATGTATCACTCCACTCTTTGCTCCATCATCATGTGGCTTTCTCCCTTGTCTTCACATAACTTCCCTGTTATAAGGACACCAATCATATTGGATCAGGAGCCCACTCTACTCCAGCATGATGGCATCTTGACTAGTTACATCTGCAGTGACCCTACTTCCAAGTAAGATCACATTCTGAGGAACTAGAGGTTAGGACTTTAACGTATCTTTTTAGGAGGATGCAGTTCAGTCCCTAACAAGGTCAATATTTATTTTAAAAGTTTCTCTCTATATTACTCAGTATCCCACCAATAGACAAAAACCAGGCAAAAATTTTAACAGAGAAATTTTTAATTTAAGTAATTATTAACTGTAACAGGGGAATGGAGAAATAGAGGCTTATTAGAGGTCAAAAGAACCTCCACAGTTTATAGAAATAGTAGATATAGGGCCCAGCTACTATCTACTCTGGGGCTTCGATGAGATACCACAGGAAAGACCTTCTTCTCCAGAGATGAGGTTTAGGTGAAGCAAGTGAGGCCAGGGCTAACTGGAGGGCACAGAAGTTTGCCAGTATATTATTATTTTCCCATTACTGGAGCAAAACACTCAACATCCACAATTTAAAGGAGGAGAGATTTATTTTGGCTCAGAATTTCAGTGGGTTCAGTCCGTGTTTGGCTGGCTCCAAGGCAGAACTGGCATGGCAGAAGGACGTGGTAGAGGAAAGCTGTTCACCACATGGCATCCAGGAAGAAGAAAGACAGGAGCCTCCAATGAGGATGCAACCCTCCACCCGCTCCCCCAGAGACCCACCTCTTCTGACCAGGACACCTCTGAATGTGAGACTTTTGGGGGACATTTTAGATCTGAACCGTAACACCTAGGGTATGTGGCATCTGGGATGCCTAAGAAAGCCAGGTATAGGCAAGTGCCATGTAAAATGGGAAGAAGGAAAGAGAAGAACATGGTTAGCACACACAAATAAGAAAGATAAAAGAAGCAAAGAGAAAATATGCAAAGCTATACAGCCCTAAGGTCTATTTGGTAATGAGGCAATTACTGATATTTCTGATTTCTTCCTTTGATTACCCACTCTGTTTCCCCCACCCTCAGCCCGAACCTCTGCTGGTGGGAGTTCCTTGCCTAGTGGAATAACATAAACCTTTATTTTCAAAGACTGAGGTGTCAATTGAGGTTTTTGTTTGTTGTTTCTATTGTTTTTATTGACCCTTAACCTTGGGCATGGAAATACTAAAAGGCGTCACAGGAAACATTCTGGGTTTAAAACATAGCCCTCGTTGTCCACATTTGTAGCACAATTCTCTTCCCTTTTGGTAACTAAGATAAAAAACTACAGCCAATAGACAACCCCTTTTCTGCCTTGGTTCAACCGTGCAAGGACCCCAAGATGACCAAGGGGAAGTCTCATCTTCCCATTTAACTGAACCATTGTTTTCTCCCTGTGGTGGAAAGATTTCCTCTTTGGGAACTCTCAAACCAGCAGATTGTTCTCAAGGTTACCAGTGAAAAACTGCTGTAAGTGGGTTACTGGATATAATAGTGAGAAGAGCCGCTCCTATTTCTGCCTCTTAATTCTGAAGTCAGGTCTAATTGTATGCAAGATTGCCGGGCTCCTCCTCACTTTGTCTTTGATGATTTCATGCTGCCACCATTTCTGCCACCCTAAGAGCCCACAGCTCCGTGCAACGAGGGAGAGCATGTCAACAGCAGCATCTCCCACTGGCTGGCTCGGAGCACAGTGTCAGAGCGCTCTAGTCCACTTCTCATGGTGCAGAGCAGGAGATGCCTTCATGTCTTCTTGTGGGACACAGCGAGGGGTCGGACAATAGCACGAAGACAACAGCAATGTTGTGTGCCATCCTCTGGCTTTTGTTTGTGATTGGATACCTTTTCCTAATAATAAGAACTATTTCGATATTGTAGACACTTAAAAGCATGACAGAAGACCACAGAATGGTATTAGCGCACCCATGGATTGAAGCCTCAAGAAGGGCTGGAACCAGGGAAGGCTCTGGATTCCTTGGCTGTATTTACTTGGACATTATCTTTTTCTGTGGTTAGCATAACAAATTTCCCACTTTAGTCTTGGGTCTTTCCATTCAAATTCTTTTGTAAAAGGCTTGATTTCTTTCTTCTCCTATTTTATCAATATTCTTGGACCTCGTACTGATTAAACCAAACTCAGTAAAGACAAAAACAAACAAACAAAACAACCCCATCCTATTAGCTGCCCTTTTTGGCAAGTGTTTTCAAGAGCAAAACCCAGCTAGGCACGGTGGCACACTCCTGTAATCCCAGCACTGTGAGAGCCTGAGACAGGAAGACTGCAAGCTCCAGCCCAGCCTGGGCAAATTAATGATTCGGCAAAACCCTGTCTCAAAATACAAATATTAATAATCATAGTAAAAGGATTAGAGATGTAGCAAAAGCCCTGGATGCAGTCCCAGTGCCAAGTGAAAAACAAAACTTTCATATCTACTTGCACAAGAGTACATCTAAACAAAAAAAAAAAGAGTACATCTAGCATCATACTTTTCAACTGGAAAGTGTTCTTGGGAAATTACACGGTGGTATGTATGAACCTGAACTGGCTGTACTCACAAGGAAAGATATGTGATTTACCTAAGCATAGTAAACACTTTAGAGTGTAATTATCAGGGTAGCAATCTCTACTGTAAACAGTGGCCGTGACTACCTCTATAGCAAAATTTCTAAGCATGAAAAGAAATCAAATTTTTAAGAACACTTGCTCAGTAATATCTCTGTCATTTTACTTACAGGGTAGAAGAGGAAAGAAGCATGAGAAATATGCCTATAATACCTTTTCTTTCCTCATAAATTTCCCTTACCATAAAAAATAAAGTCCCAAGCACTGGTATCCAAGATCACCCATGCGTCACCAGAGTTACGAAGTACTGCAAAGGCACAGCCTGATGACCCAGTGCCCTCAGCCTGGCCAGCCTCCTCTCTCTGACACGTGCTGCTTCCGAGCCAACCTGACCCTGTGTCGATGCTACTTCTCAACAACGCCCTAGAAAGCCTTGAAAGAAGAATTTAAACCTCTTAAATACTGTCAAGTGAAATAGAAGTGTGTTCGGTCACTTCTGTCTTGATTTTAGCCAGTGGAATGTGGGGTACTTAAGATGCCTGAAATACATTGTTTTCAAAACTGAAAAGCAGCCTCACCATTTCAATAGCTGGCAGTAGGAATGTTTACCAAAAAATATAGCCAAAACATTACATTCTGACCATGTGCAATGAAACTCAGATTTTCTTATTCTCGACCGTATTAGTGTCATGTTTTTGTTTATTTACTTTTTAGAATCCCCGCTGCCATCCCTGATGAACACTTATTTTCTCAGTGTCAGTATTGTGGTTTCATATTTTTGGCTACCACTTCCTGCCAACAGTATTTGGTATCCGTACATCTCAAGAGGTTCCCAGCAGCATAAGCTCTTCTTTTCAGTAGGAGCTGGTTTTGATCTTTTGTTTCTTTTTCCTATCCACAGAGATGATTTCACTTGGACTCAATGAATTTTTAGTCTTGGGTTTCCATATTTTCATCCATTGAGCTTTCCAAGTAAATTGGCACAGGAAATCCTTTGTGTGCAGTCCTGCTGCTTGGTCTAGATTGCTTAGCCGCACAGTTAGCCAGAGTTTGCTTGGCAAAAAAATGATTCCAATTTCTAGCCCCCTGTGAAAACCAAAGTGAGCTAGAAATACCAGTTTTCGGAATCATGAACAAATCTGAACAAGCCCAACTATTTGAGGGCGTATGTAGCCTCAGGTGCATGGGGTTGGACTAGGATTAGTCCTGGTCCTATTTACAACATGCTTTTCTCAGTGGCCCATGAGAGGCCTCTTCCATTAAATATGATTATATTGATATAGAGGTATAGATACAGTGTAGACATGCACTCATGAACCTACCATCTAAGGTAAAAACGAACACAATGGCGATACCCTACATCTAACCATACGGTTGGCCTCCACTCCATCCCTCTGCATTTCACCACTCAAGATAACCATCATGTTCAGTTCTTTTTCATTGTTGTTCTTTGAGATAGGGTCTCACTATATAGTTTAGGCTGGCTTTGAACTTGAGGTGATCTTCCTACCTCAGCCTCCCAACTGCTGGAATTAAAGTATGTGCCACCACACCAGCTTTTTTTTGGTCCATCATATTGAATACTAAATTAGCCATTTCCTGGGCTTTCATTGTGTGTATTTGTATTAATAAAAAGAAATATTTTTATCTTGTTTCATTTTAACTTTATTAAAAAGGGCATTATATTGTACCTTTTGGAATTATTTCTTAATGTTTTATTGTTAAGATTCATCACAGTTTTTGTGTGTTGTGATAACTCGTTTGCTTTGCTGAATATTTCATTGTGAAGACTTACTACAGTGTATTTGCTCTCTCTTCTGTAGGTAAGCTTTGGAGTTCTTTGCCAGGGTTTTGCTATTATAAACAGAAATACTGTGAACTATTTTATATAATTGCTTGCTGTATATGTGTAATAATTTCTATTGGATCTATACTTACAAGTGGAATTATTGGATCACTGGATGCGTATTAGTTTCTTATATCTCTTGGAAAAATTACCACAAACTGAGCATCTTAAATAACTGAAATGTATTTCCTCACAGTTCCAGAGGTCAGAAACTCCAAATCAAAGCATTGTCAGAGTCGGCTCCCTACTGAAGCCTCTGAGACCCTGTTACATGCTTTCTCCTAGTTTCTGAGGGTTGCTGACAATCGTTGACACCCTTGGTTTGCAGATACAGAACTCTAATCTCTATCTCTATTTTCACATGGCTTCCTCCTAATTGTTATCTGTCTCTGTGTCTCTTCTCTTTGTACAAGTACTAGTCATACTGGATTTGTATTGGGTTCAGTATGACATCATCTTTACCTAGCTAGTTATATCTGCAAAGTCCAAATACTTCATAGGTTCTAGGAGGTAATGTTGTACCATTTCCTTGAGGGGACCAAATTCAATTCATAATAGTATATAAATGTCCAAATTTAGGGGAAAAATTCTCAAACAGATTTTGAATAAGACTTGGTATTATCAGACTATTGAAAAGATTTTGGTGTTTTGTTGTGTTGTGCTGTGTTTTTGAGACAGAGTCTTGCTATGTAGTCCAGGTTGGCCCTGAACTCACTATGTAGCCAAGGCTGGTCCTAAACTCATGGTGATCCTCCTGTCTCAGCCTCCAAGTACTGAGATTATAGGCATGGGCCACCACACCCAGTTTAGACTGTTGAAATTTTACCAACTTATGAGTATAGAATTATATGTCACTGTGGTCTTGATTTATACTTCTCAGTTACTAATTACGCTAAACATCTCTTCCTATGTTTATTTGCCATGTGTTTCTTCTGTGAAAACATTGGTTTTGTCATTGATGTTTGTTTGCTTTGGGCCAGTTTCTTATTAGGGTACCAGTCTTATGTGTTTGCAATTCATGCAGTCTACAATCATCTTGGGGAGTGGTTACATGTACACATCACTGCTTGTTTTTTGTTTTTTTTTTCTTAATCCCCTTCCCATTTCCTCTCCTCCCCTGGTCTCCCTATCTGCATTTTCATACTTGTTGATATTATTTGTCTTTGGTCTTCTTATGGCACATAACGTTTACATTGATTGGGGTTATTAGGATCCTGTACATGACACATCTTTATTCCTCTCATTTCCACATCCCTTCCTCCTTAGCCCTAATTCTTGTTTCCTTGGACCCCTTCCCTATTGGATGAGGTCTGCCCGTTTGTCTCTTTCTATCCATTCTTTATCATTTTCTTTATTTGTACTTTGCCTCACTCAAATGAGAGATACCATACAGTATTTGATCTATAGAGGTTTTGTTTGTTTTGTTTTGTTTTGTTTTTTGTTTGGGTGCTGGGATTGAACCCAAGGCATGCTAGGCAAGCCCTTTACCATTGACCAACATAGCCAGCCCTATAAGAGTTCTGTATGTTACCAATTCTTTGTCAGCCTCATGTACTTTAAATATCTTCTCTATATAACTTTTCACTTTCTCAAAGGTACATTTTTATGAACAAAAGTTCTTAATATTACTTATTAATTTTTTTCAGTACTGAAGATTGGAGTCAGGGGCCTTATGCTCTACCACTGAACTACACCCTAACCACAATCTAATTTTTTTATAGTCAACATTTTTATACCTTGTTTAAAATATCTTCCTCTAACCCAAGGTCTAATTTACATCTATCTCTGTTTTATACAGTGAATTTTAAATATATTTTGGGAGAAGGTGTCTACTCAATCTATCAAAAATCATGAGAGGAATATTGAAATCTCCCATTGTGATAAGGGGCTTATTAATGTCTGTCATTGCATCATTTTTACTTCATAAATTATGCAATCTTTTACTTTATTAAATAATAGTGTACATTCTATATATCATTTTTGATTTTTTGAGTCCATTTTATCTAATATTATTATACATAAACCAGCTTTATTTTTGTATTTTAGTGATATATATATATATATATATATAATTTCTATTCATTTACTTTCAACCTTTGTATTTCCTTATACTTTAGTTTTATCTCTTATTAACAACACATGCCTGAATTTTTGCAAAAATCCCAATTGTAATCTCAGCACTCAGGAGCCTGAGGCAGGAGGATTGTTGCAAGTTTGAGATCTGGTCTACAAAGTGAGCTCCAGTCCAGCCTGAACTGCACAGTGAGACCTTATCTCAAAAAGACCAAAAAAAAAATTTTTTTTTGAAATTATCTTTAACTAGTGAGTTTAGTTCATTTATACTTTTTATAATTATGTACATATTTAGACTTGCTTCCATTTTAATTTTTTATTCCAGTCTGATTCTTTTATAATTATTGTTAGTACTTTGTTTAAAATTATAGCTTCTCTTCCCTTTAATAGGAGCTATCTCTTCCCTTTAATAGCTATCTCTTCCCTTTAATAAGGGCAAAACATCACTGTATTTCTTCATTTCTATTTTTCAACTCATCATGATGTCATCTACACTTTAATGCCAGATTGTTGTGGATATGTGTCATTCCCCCCCCCCCCGACTTTCTCTCTCTCTTTCTCTCACTGGGGATTGAACCCATGGCCTTGTAATCATGTTTGGCTTTTTGTTTAGTCTTAGCTATCCTTCTAGTCAAATAAATTCTGCCAATATCCTTAGTCATCTTCACATATTTCCCAGAGGAAGCACTAGATTTACTCTCCCTTTTTGGTAACATTCTCTTCTAGCGAGTACCAAGAAATCTCTTTGGCCTGGAACATCTCTTTTTCAAGGACTCATTTATTCCAGATCCAACCCCTTTCCCTATGAGTCTTTCCCTCCATTTCTTATTCATTTATTCAGGCCTGCTATATGTCAGGCACTGTGTTAGGTCTCAATTCTGACAAGCGTGTAGGAAGCATATGTGCTTACACTAAAGGGCTGAGTGTGGTGGCATGTGTCTTTCATTCCAGTTGAGGCAGGAGGACCACAAGTTTGAGGACAGCTTGGATAATGTAGCAAGACCCTCTCTCAAAATAAAACATAAAAAGGGCTGGGGATGTAGCTTAGTGGTAGAGTAATTGCCCAGTGCTGGGCTCAGTCTCCAACATAGGGAAAAAGATAAGAAAAGGGGGGACAGAAACGGAGCCAAGACTGGGGCACTAAAGACAATTGGGGCCTCCTCCCTCTTACTCAGAAAAGTGAGGAGAGAGTCTCTGCTCTCTGTGTGCCCAGTGCAGACAGAATATCCTCACTCAGAAGGGCCACAAAATGCTAACACCAGGGTTCGCGTTTGGGCCCTCCCTGCACATGTCCTGCACTGCCTGAGGTACTAGAGCAGGCTGTCCATGAACTGCTGGCACCGAGGTTCATGTCTGGGCTTTACTTGTACCCTTACCTCCTGGAGGTCACAGACACAGGCAGTC
>NW_004955431.1:3253758-3263064 GCF_000276665.1 Chinchilla lanigera | reverse complement strand
TTAATTTCCTACCACTTTGTCTGTAATTCAGTATTGCTTGTATTGTTCTTATGCTAATTTATAAATGGATATATGTTTGTTAATGTCTGTTTCCTTCTTTTTATTTTTAAAATAAATTTAAAAAAAAAAAGAAAAGCGAGGAGACAGCATAGCCTTCTGGATAGAGCACATAAAATGGTGTTGGAAGCTGTACTAACCTTGACTTGTTAAAATCACATAAGGAGCTTTTTAAAATCCCCAAAATGCCCAAACACACCCTCCGCCAGTTCAATTATAATCTCAACCATAGATACATATTACTCGATCATGCAGATAAATTAAATGTGCATCCAAGCTCGAGAACCACTACTTGACTATACAGGGAAGCTGCGAGGTCAGAATCAGGAGTCCCAGGTTAAATCCTGTTAAGGGTTGAATGGTGATGCGCCCCATTCATATGTTGAAAGTCTAACCCCCGCTGCCAGCCCCTGTACCTCAGAATGTGACCTGAGTAAATTTTACAGAGTAAATTAACTAAAATAATGTCATTTGTGCCCTATGACTGGTGTCCTGATAAAAAGGACATTTGCAGACAGGTCTGCACCTGTGGAGATTGCCCGGTCATCGAAAAGTCAGAGGCCCAGAGCAGCCGGGCCTCACAGCTCTTAAGCGGGACCAACACCAACTGGGAGATTTCGTTTCTGTCCTCCCGCCACCAGCTGGTTACTTTGTTAGGGCGGTCCTGGCAAGCTAAGAGGGACCTTGCGGTAGCCTTGTCTCAGGTGTGTGTAAATAACTTCCTGACGGTACAGACAGCACAGAATGGGAACTCTCCCTCGCCGGGTTTCTGAGACGTTTAAACGCGTTAGTGTAGGAAAGCATTCAGCAGGGAGCCTGGGACATGGTAGGTGCCCAGTAAATGGTACTGAGCAAGCAAGTAGACGTTTCAGCTAAGCCGGCGGTGTTCGGCTCAAACAGCCTGCGGATGCGGCTAATCACGCAGGCTCTGCATAAGACTCCAGAAAAATAAAACCTTGGCCCGCTCCGGGTAGCCCCTCTTCCCAGGCTGTGCTGTGGCCTAGGTCCCCCAAGCTTTTCAGTCTTGTTCTGGAAGCAACCTTGTTCTCGAGGTCTGCCTCTAGGGGGCGGGCTGATTCCGGAGCCTGCGGCTGGACTGGCAGCGTGGGCGCCAGGAACCCGAGGTGTTGGCTTCCACCCCGCTGCAGCCTCCACCTTCCTGCCTCCCCGGCTGGGCAACCGGCCAATGCCAACCAAGCGCTCCCCCGAAGTCCGGCGTACCGCACCACTCACTCCTGATGGCCCTGCTCTTCTCCCACAGGAGTAAACTAAGGCTCAGAGAGGTTAAGTAACTGCTCAAGGGTTGCACAATTTATGGGTTTTAAGTCAGTTCTGCCTGGTTCCAAACCCTGCAAAACACCTTTGTAACCAATGGGAAACCCAAGTGTACAGCCTCCAAAGGGGGACCAGATGACTTACTTAGTTATGGGGACCAGGAAAAGACCCCAGGGCAAGGAGAGCTAACCTGGCTTTCGTTACTCTTTTTTTCTCCCTGACCCTTCCCGAGGCCACCGCAGCCCTGGGTAGCCCCGCCGCTGTTCGCATTCAGTACTGGTAATTAATGCTCGAGTGTCCAATCTTGCTTCTCCACCCTGCAGCGTGGATGATTTTCACAGCCACCCCAAAAGGGTGCTTAGATGGGTTTAGGAGCAGGTGTTTTGTTTGTTGCCTGTCCACTGAAGGAGTCAGGACACACAAAACAACAGTGTTTCAAAACAGCTGCAAGAAAGAAAAAAAAAATTTTTCCATACTAGAGATTGAACCCAGAGCCTTGGACATGCTAGACAAGTACTGTACCACTGGGTTACATACTTAGACCTAAAAAAAGGTTTTGGATGTTCCCAGCACAAACAAATGACAAGTGTTTGAGATGACGTGTGCACTAATTGGGGTGAGGAATAGGCTAAGTGCCCTGCTCTGATCATCATGAATTGTATACATGTATCAAAACATCACACCAAACTCCATAAAATGGACAATTATTATAATGTATGTCAAATTAAAAAATTAAAAATAACACTGGTGACAGATGTCTACTGCTAGACAGTAAACATTTTGCCTGTAGACACAGCATTTTGTGCTAGAAAAACTGACCGATGGCAGTTTGGCATTCTGTGTCATTGGGTTTGTATTTGGAGGCTGTCCTGGTGACATTCCCCAACGCCTTCCGGCAGTCAGCCACGCACCCAGCACTTCAGGGCCCACAGGAGGCTCTGTGCTGGAGCTCTCGAGAGGCAGACCTGACCCCAGCTGCCCACAGGACATGTGTAAGCCCGCAGAGTGTCACTCACAGGACAACGGGCCCCGAGAGCATAGTCAGGAATCATTCCTTAAGTCCATGCACAACGGGAAGGGGCCAAGAGAGGAGGAGAGGGCAGAGACGGGAAGGCATGAAAAGAATTCAGATGTGTCACGTACATGCACCAACTCTCCTCAAGGAATGTAGTCATTATGTGCTGCACACATGTACTGGTACAAAATAAAAATTGGGAAAAAATGAAGACTGTGTGCTTGTGGAAGATGCCAATTCTTTCTGGAGTTTGCACTGCCTGGCTTTAGGCCCATCTTTTTAAGAGGATTAGATTGATTCGGGGCACACACTCGGAGGCAGGAACTCTGGTTCTCTTTGCTGCATCACCCCAACGCAAGCCTGTGGACACAGCCCATGGCTCCTGTGATGTGGAATAAGGAACATGGGTTCTCCTCTGGCTCTGCGGGCCTCTTACGTCACAAGCTGGCGTCATCGATTACTGCAGCCTCGAAATTCCCAGCAGCCACCCTGCTCACACTACAGCGCTCAGGCACAATGCTGCACATTTGCAAAATGGCTGTGCTGGGGCCCCTAGGAGCACCCAGCTGCCCTTGGCTTCCCACTGTGCAGGTATTGTCAGGTTAGGGCTTAGACCCTCTCGCCTCAGGGGCCCTCCTTGAGCCCTTTCCTTTTCTGATGTCTTTGTTGAAAGACTGCACTAGAACTGTCTCAGTAAATATTATTGGGTGCTAAGGAAGGCTGAAAAATTGGAAAGGTGCTTGGGAATGAAGTTATACTAGAAGCTCTACCGAATAATTTTTTTTTTTGGCCTCGGTAGAACCAGATGAAGTCAATTCTCAGGCTCAGACTTTAGTACCCTTCCCTTGTCTCCACTTCTGGCTGAGCTCCCTTTTGCATGCCCAGTGCCTGGGGTCCTAACCCTGCCCACCCACAGCTCCTGCAGGAGCAGAGGCCATAGCCTCAGACACAGACAAGACGAGCGTCAGGGGCTACCTCTGTCTTCTACGAGCTATGTGAATGTGGATGAGTGTCCTAGTCCCTGAGCCCAGCATTCTCTGCAAAATGAAGATAAGAATATTTAGCAGGATGATTTCAGGACACACAGAAGAATAAATATTAAACACTGCCATATTGTATATGGTAAATAAATGGTAAAATTTTGTGTGAAGAGCTTTACCTTCAAGGACTAGAGAAATAGCTCAGTAGCAGAGCACTTGCTTAGCATGCTCAAGACCTGGGTGCAGTTCTCCCAGGACCATCAAAAAATAAAGAAAAAAAAAAAAGATTATCTTCCAAGGGATACCTGCTGATTTTTTACTTTAGTTTTTTTTTTTTTTTTTTTTTTTTTTAAAACAGTACAGTACTGGGTACTGAACCCAAGTGTTTGCATTTTTATATGCACAAGGTCCAGTTAAAGGAAGAAGCTCGTGTCGTGAATTGCAAGTCATAACTAGGAAAGGAATTGTGTTTGGAGGGCTTGGTCATTTTCCTACTGCCATTGTATTATGGCAAGTGGGCAGTTACCAATAAGAAAAGCAGTTTTGATACTAGAATACTAGAATACTTATAGAATATTTAGAATACTGCCTTTTATTGACTTATCAATGCATTTTGATTTGGCTGGCTGATTTGATACTAAGAGTGGTCTCTTTAGGGAGTTAAGATCCCCATTCCAGAGATGTGATAGGAAGAAAGAAAACAAGCTTTTAGAGGTGAAACGACTTGCCAGGAAGTGACTTAACCCCACAGCCTGGAACCTCTGGAATCCAAGCTCCATGCTTTTTCTACCGCATATCCAGCTACAAACATGAAATGCTGATACGCTTAACAGACCGCTGAGAGCCATGGTACAGTCAAGGCATCTAGCTTGACCTGACAGCAGCCATCTTGAGCCATAACTGTCATGACTGTCCCTGAGTAACCCTGGTCGGTTTTCCTCCCCTTATTTCCCAGCAAGCTATAAATAGATAAAGCCATTAGAGTGTTATGTGGAGCTTTACCACCCAGACCAGTATCAGCACCAGGAATGTGCCTGCCATCTTTGATGTTAGCTTGAGATAAACCAGATGCATTCTGGCTTGGAAGTCACTTTTGTCTTGACCTCATGATAAACTCTCTCTTTCCGTTCCAAACCACAGAGATCCACTGGTTTTGCTACCACCCAGGCCCATGCTTCTGTCAGTAAGTCCCCAATAAATTGTGCTCTGTGCTGTGCTGGATCTGTCTGCCTCTTCCCTCGGTCTCATGGCAGCTTGGGGCCAGTTCTCATACTGTAGGATGGGTTGTTCAGGAGCCACATGTCTTGTTGCACCCAGGGCAGCTGTCCTGCAGGAGCACATCTTGGATTTCAGGCTAGGAACTTTGGTGGAATGTGGTTCTTACTCACCACTTTACTTTCTGCCTGACTTCTCTGGGGCATTTTTGCTCTGTGCACGGACAGACTGAACCTTTGACCTTGCCCCATAACATAGCTCTTCTCCAGCTTTCCTCCATCCCACTGCCATGCAGGCTACTCACATCTGCCCATGTCTACCTCTCAGAAACCTGCTCCTCCTATCCTTCACTCCCACTCCCACTTCCACTCCCACGTCCTGAGCTTGTCCTGCCCCCACACAGATGAGCTCCACCTTTCCTCTGCCCTAAACCAGTGACCATTACATTTTGTCTGGTTTTAGCTGGTGTCCAAATCAGCATCAGCTCCCTCCACCAACTGGAAGAGCTTTTTATAACTCAAATTGCTGGGCCTCCCCTCAGAGGTTCCAAAGTGTTCCTCAAAGACTCAGGTAATGAGCACTTTATCCCCAGTGAAGCAATGTTCAGAAGTGGGACCTAGAGAGATGATTGGATCATGCAGTTCTATTTCACTGATGATATAGTTAATTGACTGAATGAGCCATTCATTAGGAGGCAAGTCCTAGTTGTAGGAAGTCACTGGGAATATACCTTTGAACGGTGTGTATTGTCCCCAGCCCCCTTTTCTCTGGATTGCTTCCTGACTGCCATGAGGTGAGCAGCTTTCTCCCTCTGTGTCCTTCTGCCATGATGTCCCTGGAGCCAGCTGACCATGGGCCGAAACTTCTGAAACAGTGGGCCAAAAGAAACCTTCCCTTCTTTAAACTGTATGTATAGTATTTTGTCCCAGCAACTAAAACAATGACTGACAACAACCTCAAAATCTCAATTGCAAGCCGTACCTCCTGACCACCTCTTCCTCTTCTTCCGGGTTAGTGGCTTTCAAGTTTCCATGCTAGCAATTCTTCTACTTCATCAAAACGCCATCATTCATCATTCATTGGCCCAGTCATTTTTCCTAATCTTTCATCTCTTGGTTTTCACTTGCCTCCTGACCCACTGTTAGTCAGCTTTCTATATGACAATAAAGACTTGAGATAATCAGCTCACAAGGAAAAAGGGTCATTTGGGCCCACAGTTTTGGAGACTTCAGTCCTATTGCGTTTGATCCTGTGGTGGGAGTATGTGGCAAAGCAAACCGTTCACCTCATGGCTAGGACACAAGGCAGAGAAAGAAAAAGAGACTGGGGTCCCACAATCCCCTTTAAGGGCATGCTCCCAATCACCTCATGCCTCTCACTAGGTTCCCCTCTTGAAGTTTCCACCTCTGCCCAATAGCACCCCACATTGGTGACCAAACCTTCAGTACTGGGCCTTTGGGGAACACTTAGATCCAAACTATAACAGTCAGTCTAGACTAAATAGTACATCATTAACACTACTTCCTCACAATGATCACTAACTCCCAGGGTCTCACTTCAGCCCTGAGTAACCCATCAATCTCCTACAATATCCCTGTATCCAAGCAGGGTGGGAAAAACACCAGCTAGGCTGAAGGTCCTCATTTTAAATTAGTGGCCACACATCACAAAGGTATCTACACATCAGCCTAAATCCTATAGAGTGCCCTTCTTATTTAAAAGATCCAATAGGGCAGGAAGCTTGTGACAAATACAGATGCCAAGGCTCCATCTGATGGCTGAGTCCCATCCACATTGTAACAAGGTCCCCAGGAAATTCATTCCCACATCAGTGTTCAGGACCACTGCTTCAGTGATTTGTTCTCTGGATTGTGTTCCTGGATTCCCTGTTTTTCCTCAAATCTTCTGAGCCCGGGTGGCCATCACCCCAAGGGTCCTGCTCTGTTGAGAATCCAGAAGCAGACACACGGGATTCTTCCATCTTCCCATCGCCATATCTTTAACCTGCTTCCTACCTATCTGAATCCTCCCTTTCCTCCTGGTGCAAGGGAGCAGGGCCCTGCACTGGCCATGGCTGCTTCTTTCTTAGCCTTCAGAGTGCATCTCTGTCTCTCCTATGTCCTGGAATCTCTACTTGCACCTTGGGGTTAAGAATATAACTCAGGGGTAGAGCACTTGCCTAGCATGTGTGAGGTCCAGGGTTCAGTGCACCACAAAAACAACACCAAGGTGCTCCTTGGCTATAGACATGTTGTAGTACCATCTTAAAAGACTCTTCTGATTCTACAACTTGCCCTTCTGCCCTATGTTTTAACTTCACAGCAAGCTGTTTCAACTTTCAATATCTTTGTATCTTGGTTTAATGCGAGGATGAAGGGGTCTGGGATTAAGGGTGGGTAATTCCTGGGATCAGTCCACTGATTGGATGGCACCACCCTAATCCCAGCAGTCTGGGTAAAATAAAGGGGACAGAAAGAGCTTGTCTCCCTCTTCCCTGGCTTGCTTTTGCTGTCTTCCGCCACCAAG
This sequence comes from Chinchilla lanigera, assembly GCF_000276665.1. Taxonomy (NCBI): domain Eukaryota; kingdom Metazoa; phylum Chordata; class Mammalia; order Rodentia; family Chinchillidae; genus Chinchilla; species Chinchilla lanigera. The sequence continues at coordinate 3,255,996 of NW_004955431.1, read as the reverse complement.
AACTGTTTCTTCCCTGGAATTCCCTCTATGAAGCCACACTGCCTTGGAACCTACTGATTATGCTGTGTGTGTGTTCAGGGTGGAGTGGGGGATGTGCCAAGGATTGAATTTGTGCATGAAAGGTAAAAGCCAGCTGACTATGGACTGAAACCTCTGCAATCTGGGAGCTAAGTAAAGCTTTCCCCCTTTAACTTTGGGTGTCAGGTATTTTGTCTCAGCAATGAGAAAAGTAACTAAGACAGACTTTGGTATCAGAGAAGTGGGATCATTGCTGTGATTATATCTGACATGTGGTTCAGGAGCTTTTGGGAATGGCTTGTGAGAAGTTTGGAAAGGTTCAGAGATGCTGGCTGAAAAAGTAGAACTGGAATGCCTTAGGCTGTTCTGTATGGAAATTCTGGTCAGAGCTTAGAAGACCAGAAGGCTGATAGAAATCCTGCCAGTAAAGATCAGGCTCAAGAGGTTTCTACTGGGAAGAGGGACTACGCTGGCTGTTGGACTCCAGACAATGTGTGTAATAGTTTGGCAGAAAGTTTGTCTGCATTTTGCTCATGTCCAGAGACTTTGCCTGAGACTGAGATTAAGGGTGGCAGATTAACTAATCTTGTAGAAGAAATTTCAAAGCAGTTGAATGTTGAGGCAGTGGCATGGCTATTATTGAGGGCTTTTAGCCAGATCTATGTTGAGAATTAAGAGCAAAGAGACCAGCAGAATGATTTAAAATATTGTGAGTTTGGCCAGAAAGAAAGTTCCAGTAAACTGTGGACTGCAAAAATAGAGCAGAGGAGATCTTGATTACTGAGAAGAAACAGGATCATAATAAATATGGCCTCAGGGCATCACAAGAAGCAGCAAGACTCCACCCTTTGCAGCCTCAAGATAGCAAAAGTGAAAGACTTTTGCTTTGAGAAGAAAGTCGTGGAGCACCATGTTCCAAAATGATAGCAGCATAGAGAATTTGTTCCTCAGAATTGGATTCAGAGTGCCAAGCAATCCTTGCAATTGACCCCTACAGCCAAATGAGGGAAGCTGGGCTATACCTCTAGCTGACAGCAGACCTTGGCATCACCCATGTGGTGATGGTTTTAGGCACATGCAGAATGGAAGAGTTGTTGGGTCAGGAAGGTTCCTACCCAGATTTCAGAAGGTCTGGGAGGCCAGGCAGTGTGCCCCCAAGAGAGCAGTGGAGACCCCAGAAGTTTGGAAAAGCCAGGAACCTGGATTGTCTGAGGAAAACTTCAAAAAGGGAGGAAAGCCAGCCCAAAAGAGAAGCCATAGGAGCTACAACCACTGAAAATTCCTTAAGAGCAGGACCACTCAAGCCCTATGGAGTTCACATCTTTTTTTTTTTTTTCTGTCTTTTTGAGACAGGGTCTTGCTATGCAGTTAAGGCTGGCTTTGAGTTCATTTGGTAGCCCAAGCTGATCTTGAACTCACAACAATCCTCCTGCCTCAGCCTTCCAAGTACTGGGATCACAGACATGTACACCATGCCCAGGTGGAGTTCACATCTTGCCACAGATTGCCTTGGATGCTGTATATGAGGTCACAGGACTTAATGTTTGTCCTGCTGGATTTTGGACTTGCTTTGGTCCCATTCCTTTGTATCTCCCTGTTTGTAACTTTTGCAAGGGAAATGTCTATTTTGTGCTATTGAATGTTGGAGGTGTTTAACTTTCTTTTCATTTGTATAAGGGCTCACAGATAAATTTGCCTTTCATCTTAGAGGAAATTTGGGACTTGGAGATTTCAACAATGCTAAAACTGTTAGGACTTTAGCAACTCTTGGAGAGAGACTAAATGCTTTTTACATAAAGAGATATGTATGAGTCTTTGGGGGACCAGGGGCAGAATGTTATGGTTTGTGTCTAAATGTTCCCCCAAAACCTCATGTGGTCATAGAATTTTTTAGAGGTGGCTGAATCTAGAGCATGTGATTGATTTGTAATCCAATACTGGGGTTAAGGGTACTGGGATTAAGGTTGGGTGATTGCTGGATCAGTCCACAGATAGGATTGGTACCACCCTAATCCCAATAGTCTGGATAAAATAAAAGGGGCAGAGAGAGGCTTGCTTCTCTCCCCTCACTTGTAGCTTTTGCTATCTTCTGCCACCATGAACTGTTGCCTCTCTGCTATGTGCCACCCTGCCTTGGAGCCAGCTGATTATGGACTGAAACCTCTACAAACTGTGAGACATCCATTTACAAAATAGCATAAGAACAATACAAGCAATACT
>NW_004955431.1:3243800-3253037 GCF_000276665.1 Chinchilla lanigera | reverse complement strand
TGAAAAGACTTTGCTGTTAATAAGGCCAATTATGTACTTATTATTTCAATATTTAATTAAGTCTCTCTACTCCTAAAAATGATATGGGGCCTTGAGAATGCAACTCAGTGGTAGAGCACTTACCTAGTATATGTGAGGCCTTGGGTTCAATTAGTTATGAAAAAAATAAAGACACAGGGATGGAGCTCCAGCTGACTAGAGCCTGTACCTGGCCACTTGCAACTTCCTGGTATTTGGGATCTGTGGTCATCAGACTGTTGTCATCATTATAGACTGATGGTCATATTAGTTTGCTGCTGCCATTATTTACCACAAACACACTTTTAGAGTCATTGTACATACAGCACAGGATGTCGGGAATTCAGGCCCAATTAGTGTCTCTCCACCTCTCTTAAATTTTAGACAGTACGATATGAATAAACATTGTAATTGCCCGTTTACATTGCTTTTCAGTAAATTACAGTGAATTGCATGTGTAATTTCTCAGAAGAGGCTACTATGATCTGAATGCTTGGGTTGCCCTCCCCCAAATATATATGTTGAAATCCTAGCCCCAAAAGTGATGGTACTGGGATATGGGGCCTTTGATTACATCATGAGGGCTCTGCCCTCAGAAATAGGGTTAGTACCTTATAACAGAGTCCCTAGAAAGCTGCCTTACTGTTCTTTCACCAGGTAAGGCCTCAGTCCTGCGGATTCTGGAGCCCAGCTGCAAGAGGCCTTGTAGTTTCTCTTTCCCTCTTCTAAAACCTTGTGTTGCCATATAAGAAAGCCCAAGTCAGACTATGGAATGATGAGATTGATGTAGAAAGTGCAGCTGACAATCAGCACCACCATCCCAAATGTGTGAGTGACACTATCCAAGACCCTTCTGTCCTACCCTAACCATGGCACACCTGCATGAGTCACTGCTGGTGAGGCCATCAGAAGAACCACCCAGCTGAGCCCAGTTTGATTGCAGAATGGTGAGCAAATAAATGGCCATTAGTGTAAGTGATAATGTTTTGGGCTGGCTTACTATGTAGTGCTGGGATAACTGGTACAGAGACACATACCAGAATATTTATGGGTATTGTCAGGAGCCGAGGAAGGGGGCAACAGGGAATTAATATTTAATATGTAGAATTTCAGTTTTGGATGTTCTAAAGAGACCTGGAGATAGATGGTGATAATGGTTGGACCACAAATAAAGTTACAAATACCACTGAACTGTGTATACTTAAAAATGACAAAGATGGAAAGTTTTGTGTTCTATGTTCATTTAATTTTGTATTTTACCCAAAATTTGAAAATTGGAAAAAAATGAGTCAGTGCAACAAAACAAGCAAAAAATTATCAGTGTAGTATACTTTCCAGTATAATATAACTTATTCTTCATTGTCAAATTTAGAAGGATTTATATCTGATTCTATAAGAAAATTAGAGTAGGACCAAAGAAAACAGGCTAAAAATTATAGAACACAAAATTAGGGCAGAAAATCTAAGCTTCTGGTTATCAAGCCATCACAGGCTGAATAGGTTCTGAAAAATGGGTACTGAGGCTGAAGTTTAAAAATTAATGTTTCTAAACATGAATTAATGTTAGGAAGATGTGCTGATTCAAGATCTTTTTCAATCACTGGTGTGTCTGACTCTATGCTAAGTGCTGTAGGTACAGCAGAGAGCACAACAACCTAGCTCCAGCTTACCCAAACTTTCTTGTTTATCTTGAACCTCAGTCCAGTGGATCCATGGAAGTACCTAGAAATGTCACCAAGCTGAAAGAGTGAGTTTCCCTAACAGTGCTCCCTTTCTCACATTATAATAGCTACTACAATAGGCCTGATGACTCCACATACAGCTGTATTTTTAGCCTCTTGATAGCTGATGGTGGTTATGGGATTAAATCTTGGACAATGGCTTGGAAGGAAAAATAACAAGTGCAAATTCCAGTTTCCTTAACAAGAAGGTTCTTGTCCTTTCTTTCTCCCAGTGTGCAACTGGGTCAGCATAAACCCATGGTCCCTGTGGATGAAAGGAACAAGCTAGGGTAGTGGCGGGGCTGCACTGTGATTCTGGGGAGTCCTAGGGACTTTTACCCTTCTGGGTCACCTCCTCTACCAAAAAAATAAAAATTAAAAATTGTATTTTACTATCACATTGGTATAATGGTCAATATAATCCGGATTGGATTCATTTTTATGTATTCATTATTCTTATATTTATTTCTGGCTCTAAATGAAATTAAAACATTTTCTTGGGCTGCTAAAAATATCACAGACCCTAGGCATTATGCCTAATATGCTGTCATGTCTTATATCTAGATGTTCCCTGCAAAGCTTCATGCACTCACAGGTGGGGCTTTGGGGAGATGGTTGGATCATGGGTATATGATACTGGACTAAGGGTGTGTGATAATAGGATTAGTCCACTGACTGGTTTAGTGAGCTCTTAGGTGTGGACAGTGGGAAACTCCACCCTGAGTTTGGGTTGTGCCAACTAATAAGCTAGTATCCTGGATGGACTACAAGAAGAAAGAAGGAAGGTGGACTGCTTGCTGCTTTGTCTGCCCTGCCATGGACTGTTTCTCCTCTGCCATACCAGCATGCCTTGGAGCCAGCTGACTATGGACTAAAACCTCTACAAACTGTGAGCTAAAAACAAACTTTTCTTCCTTTCACTTGTAGGTGTCAGATATTTTCTCACAAAAGTAACAGAAGACATGTGCCTAACAGTTAGGTAGACCATTATAAGATCCAGGACCCTGGGAGGTGCCTCACTGGACAGGATTCTTCCATGAAAGAGCATAAACACTGGCTTCCTTACGACCACTGTTATTTGGTGTCTCTATGATCTGACCAGTTGAACCCTTATGTCTCATTGGAGCCTGCGCAGCTTCCTCCAGAGATGACATCATGAAGGGTGAGCAGAAGTTGGCCAAGTGGATGAGGAATAACATTTCAGGTGGATAAAACATTTGATCAGTGGCTTAAAAGAGACAGAATCAGGAACTTAGGGAACTGGGTAGAGTTTAGAATGTAGAAGTGTGTATGCTACATCCACATGTGGGTGTATGTGTGTTTGTGTCCTTTGATTTATACTTGGGGCCACCCCTAAGTAACAGAGCCAGCCTGAAACACATTGAGGAATGAGTGAGGTGGCCATGTCTAGGAGAATTGGAGACTGTGTCCCAGGGGAGGGCATACATCCAGGCCAAAGAGCCACTGATGCCTAGCTTCTGCCACTGTCATGCAAGATTGCAGGCCAAGATTAAAAGAGCTGCCAACTTTTTCTAGAGAAGCCAGAAATTTGATGATATTTGTGAAACTGCTGACTTTTCAATGTAGGCCAAATAAAAATAATAAATACTGTGTACGGCCCCTAGGTCCCTGGGATGTCAGCTGACATTCTTGGCTTTAGCTGCTCATGCCCCTCTGCTGGGCTCCAGCCTTTTCTCTCTTCAGCCCTCATACTCAGCAACTTTCTTCCAGGATTGTGGGCCAGGGCCAGAATTGGAATCTTCAAAGGGCTAAAACCTCCCTCTTTAAATGTTGATTCAGTTTGGGTTAATACCATTGCTGAATCTTATACCACAAATTTTAATGATACTAAATGAGAAACAGAGTGAAAACAAATGAACATAATGGCTTTGAGAATGCAAAGCACTGACTACAAGTGACAAGGGAGGTCAGTGAATGTTTACATGCTATTTATTAAGATTTAAGTTAGCTATACTTTTTTTCAGGAGTTGGCATCATGTAATTAGGTTTCTGATTGTGTAGAAGGACAAATCTTTCCTACTGGAGGGTTGAATCTCAATAATTCTCTCCCAATGACTGTTGATTTGTAGCCTTGAAACTATGCACATTTAGTAGAGAAAATTGCCTTTGTTAAAATGTTTGTGGTAAAGAATGTCTATTCACTTAAAATTATCACCATTGTGGTTTTTACTAGAAGGTCGCATTTGCTCACCGGCCTTGTTATATACTTGTGCTGAGTATGACCTCCTTAGTCTAGATAAAAATAATTCAACCAGTGTATAAATGTCTATTGCCTTATTTAGTTGTGGAAATTATCTGAAAACCTTTCTTCTCTGCCAAGAGAATTTTTTCATGTAAAGAAAGCTAGTAGATCTAATAGATTCCTAGCATTATTGTTATTATTATATTTTTTGCAGTACTGGGCATTGAACTCAGGGCTGTTCTACTACTTAGCTACATTTTAAATTTTGAAACAGGATCTCATTAAATTGCTCAGGTTGGCCTCTAACTTGGCAATTTCCTGTTTCAGCCTTGTTGGTGGCTGGGATTACAGGTATGTGCCATGGTGCCAAACTTTTAATAGACTAGTTTTCAAGCACAGTATAGGTAGTTTTTGAAACCTTGGTGTATGTAAGATTGATCAGAAAGATTAAAAAATGAAGGGAAAAGAGGACTACAATAGATCCATGGTTAATAGGTCCAGCCAAGGGTTTATCTGTGCACTAGATTCCTCTGTGTTTGCCTCATGTCCTCCTGGCCCATCTTTTAAATTAAAAACAAAAGAATTCTAGTCATTGCTGTGCCAGCTGTTCAGCTGATGCTCTATCAACCCTTTCTTTCAGCTGCCTGTTGACTCTGTACCTCCCATTGAGGGTTGAGTAGATGGTCCCACTAAGCCACCTAGACATGTATGAAATCCTAGAAGTATATGAGTCACACACCTTTGGGTGACCCTTGAACATTTGGGGACAGCCAGCTCATTCTGAGGTTTATTCTCTTTAGAGACTCAGAGTGGAGTCCCAGGTGCCCACAGCTTGGGTTTTCCCTCTTTCCTGTTTGTACCGAGATCACTGGTATTCCTGGAGTCTTTTCCTAAATTAACTCCCTACCCATGAGTCCTGTCTGGGTGACCCACCAGAAAGGTAGGTAACAGTGAGGACTTTAAACAAAGAATTCATTCAGAGACATGGCAACTTACGTGATAAAAGAAGTTGAGCCCACCAAAGACAAGAGATAACAGCTAGAAGTCTCTGACATGTCTAGGAACAAGAGCACAGGACAGAGGTGATGTCATCAGAGCCTAGAAGATGAGTTACATGGTGGAATCACAGTGAGTCTGTCCAGCAGAATCTGGATCCATGGAAGTGTCTCTGCATGTGGAGGAGCTGCCCTCACATCTTGGGCCAGTCCTAAGTACTGTCAGGGGTCCTGTAACGCTGCATGGAGTTACTCCCTGCTGCAGAGAGTACAACAAGGGAAGGAAGAAATAGGAGGACAAATTGTACTAGACTGGAACAAAGGAATAGGCAGAAAAAAATAAAGAAAGCAAAAAGAGGCTAAGACTGAACGGCCAGCTCTGATTTTTGTTTTGCTTTGTCCATTTCTGGTTTTGTAGAGACAGGGTCTTACCATGTAATCCACACTGGCCTTGAATTCACTGTAAAACAAGGCTGGCCCCAAATTCATAATCCTCCTACCTCAGCCTCATAAAGTGCTGGGTTTACAAGTATGTGCCACTGTGCCCAGCTTGTTCTGATTTTTAAAGTATTTTTTATAAGCTTAAAAGAACCTCCCAACTCTTACACACCAATAGCAATTATCAGCTGAGAGGGCCTGGAGTTGATGACACAATTCACTTAGATCTTGGCTTCTTACAAAATATTATTCCTCAAAAAAAAATAATTGTAGGCCTGAAGAAGGAAATGTACAAGATAAGTCTGCCATATCTTCTAGTGCTAGTAAGTAAGCAAGCTCTAAAAAGAAATCCATGTAATAAATCCCCAAAGGAACACAGGATCCAACGGAAAGAGCTCTCAATGGCCACAGTTAAAAAATTATGGTATGAGCAATAAAATAAAGTAGTTCTGGATGGTAACCTAAACTGGTCCTATACAAACCTAATCATAAATGTTTCTATGCCTAGGACCTCTCAGACACCTGTAGCTTATTGATTTCAAATGGTCTGATCCTAAAGTCTGATCATCTACATTTGGTGACCATACCACCACATACTATTCATGTGCTTTAGACTCATCTGTCACCTACACCTGTATCCTCCCCTCACCTTTGTTTTGCCTCAGTTTCCACATGTGGCCCATACAACCCGCTGCCTTTCTGGAGTTATGGCCCCTACTACCATTTCTACTCTGATGAAGACCAACCACAGGGCATGGAATCTAGCTTGCTTAGTAGCTGCCCAAGAGACCAGAGGATATGATCTGAGGCTGGAGGAGGTGACTGACTCCTTATATAACAAACTTGAGTCAGTATGAGATAAGAAACAATGAAGAGATGGCAGCAAACCCCTGCCACTTTCTCTCTCATTTTCTGGGGTGTTTTCCCCTGCAGCTCACTTGGAGATTTTTCAAGCACCACTCCTGCCATGAGACCCAGGAGTCTGCTTTGTGGATCAGGGTGTAATGGTGGCCAGCCTGGGAACTCATCTCCTTGCTTTTGCTTTGCAGCCTCCCCTGCATCTTTTTCCTCTCCCCTCACTCTTGCTGCCTTGCACTTGCATCTCCAAGGGCATCAGCTTTCAGCCTGGATATGTTTCTATTTTTTTAGGAAATTTTGAATAAGTTATTTTCTCCTGGAGTCTCAATTTCCTCACATGTAAAATGAAACAATGAACAAAGTACATCATGAATATTAATATTCATAAACAGTTGGTTTTATTTTAATACCAATACTGGTATTACTGTATTACTGGTATTATTGTATTACTCAATACTGTGGTCTTGAGCTTGGCCAAATGTGTTACTAGAGTATACAATAGACACATCAAGCTGTGACTTCCAAGACCCTCCTCCAGGCATGCTCAATATATTTTAAGTGTGATTTTCCTCCAGAAAGGCTTTTATTTATTTATTTATTTATTTACTGGTGCTTGGTGTTCTGAGGTTTTGAATTCATGATCTTCCTGCTTCAGCCTCCTAAGTGCTGGGATTACAATCATGTGCCACCACATCTAGCTCTAAATGTTTTTGACTCTTATTTATGCAAGTCCTTCAGCAATGATAATTCTTTGAATTTTTTTATGTAACAGTTGTCTATCACAGTTGGTTTTTCATATAAAGCCCTATGGGAAAAATACTACTGAGTAAACAAATTTCTAAGAGTGCCTGTGGATACTGTGATGAATGTCATATAATAATGGTCCACCAAAAAAAAAAAAAAATAAAAAATAATGGTCCACCAGAAGTGGCTCAGGAGGGAGGAAGTAGCTCCAAAGTACTGAGTGACAGAACTTGAGAAGGTATCCACAATTTGTTAAAAAAAAAAAAAAAAGTGAGGACATAGCAAACTGGGGGTCTTAAATTTAATGTTACTTTTTTAAATTTTTCAAATTAGTTCTGGAGGTTCCTACTACTGCTCAAATCAGCAGCAGATCTTGGCATTGTTCACTTGATGCTGGTTTTACTGTCATGCAGAATGCAAGAGTTGTGGGACCAGGAAGGTTTCTAGCCACATTTCAAAGAAAGGCCTGGGAGGCCAGGCAGGTGTGCCCTGAGAGGTCAGTGTGTGGAGCTGTGGAAATGAAGCCAAACGTGTAGTGGAGACTCCAGAAAGTTGGAGATACCAGGAATCAATCACAAACTCTAGATTTGGTTACTTCTGAAAAAGTCTGCTTCTCATGATCACATGAGACCTTGGGGAGATATCTAGACACAAACCATAACAGATGCTAAAGAGACTAGTATGATTAAAAAGAAACAAAGTTTTACAGGAACAAGAAGAAAGATGCCTTGAGGTCATCTCAGGAGTCAGAAGGTGCCACCAATGGCAAGCTCAAGGGGACAAGAGGGTCAACCTTCTATTTGTGAAGAAAGTTGCAGAAACCTCTGCTATAGAATGACCTCCTAAGGGATTAATTTCACTGTGCTTAGCTGTCACATAACTTAGAGGCCACTGCAGCTATGGTGCAAGGGGGCCTGCCTACTACTTCTGTTGACAGCAGACCTTAGTGTTATCCATGTGATGCTGGTTTTAAATGGTATGCAGAATGTAAGAATAACTTTGTGAGAACCTTTCTCAAAATAAACATTTTTAAAGAGAGCTAGGGATGTAATACACAGAAAATACAGAGAAAAATGATGACTTTCTAATAAAATATAAGTTACAAAATTGATCTAAGAAAAGGAAGAAAATCTAGACTGATCAATTCCCACAGAAGAGATTAGAAAGAGAATTTGAATCTAACATTTGGAAAGCCACAGGCCCAGGTAGCTTTGCATCTCTTCTCTCTACCCTTTGGTACAGTACTACTCCAAGGAGCCAGTCAGAGAACTGTTTGCTACTGGCCTGCAAAGAGATAAGGAGTTTATGTTAGAATACCAGTCAACATATTGCTTTCTTTATTGTCAACAAAATCTTGGTTAAAAAAAGTTGAAAGGTTTAATGAAGAAGTTGATTTACATGTTAGCACCTGCAGAGCATATTTTGACTAACATTGCCTTATGAATGTATAACTTGTTTCTATATCATTTAAACTATTTCAGGCTATAGGAGGAAAGACTAAAATATTTTATAAAGATATTTTAATCTTAAAATCTAATTAAAATCCTAACAGTGAAAAAAGAAAGAGAAGAGAGAGAAAGAGAAGAATTCCGGATTCTGGTGGTTTGCAGGGCACAAGGCAGAGTACTGGCTCTGGAGGAGATTACAGTCTAATGGAGGGAGACTGGCCATAGCATAAAATAAAACACCAAAAATGCCATGAAGAATATAAAAGATGGTAATGTGATAGAGAGTTATTGAGGTTGGGAGAATCCACCTTAGCTGCTATAAGAGATACTATCTCTTATGAAAATATAAAACTTTTATAATTAATACATGCATTTGGTACAAAATGCAAAGGTTACACATTAGGAGAGGTTGTCCTTTGGGGAAAGAGGTAGAAATTGCAAATCAGTGACTCAAAAATTATTTTGGAACTGGAGAGAAGTAAGAGCTGGGAGTGTGAGTCGTGACCTTTCTTGTCCAGAGCTTTTGAGAAGTAAGATACGTGAGGGCCTGAGAGCCAAGGACCAATGCTCTTGCGTTCATGAACAATTTAAATTTCTGGAAATGATTTGTTACCACTTCTTATTGCAGGTATTAATTTTTTAAAAAGCTTTTGGAAGCCTGGTATGATAGGACATACCTGTAATCCCAGCACTGTAGGAGGCTGGGGCAGAAAGATTACAAATTCCAGCTCAAACTTGACAATTTAAGGCCTTAGGAAGATGCTGTTTTAAAATAAAAAGTAGTGAAAGAAAGAAAGAAAGAAAGAAAGAAA
>NW_004955431.1:3217392-3243700 GCF_000276665.1 Chinchilla lanigera | reverse complement strand
AAAGAAAGAAAGAAAGAAAGAAAGAAAAAAAGAAAGAAAGAAAGAAAGAAAGAAAGAAAGAAAGAAAGAAAGAAAGAAAGAAAGAAAACAAGCAAGCCAGGGATGAAGCTCAGTTTGAAGTCCCAGGGTTCAGTACCCTGGGAGGGACTGATGAAGAGAGGGAGTCAGAGAGAGAGAAAGAGGGAGGGGCCACGGGAGGGGAGGGGAGGGGAAGCGAGGGGAGAAGTCTATTGCAATAGTGCAAAGTTTTCTTTGCCTTTTAATAAAGTGTCAGACTGTGTTCCTTGAACACAGTTACACATCAGGATTTCCAGAATTAGCCTTTGCCATTGTCCTCAGGCTGGCAAACTGGCCAAATTTGATCTCTGCCAAATTGTCCACTCTCTCATCTTTCTCTTGCTGTGAGTCTATAGTCACCCCTTACCTCTCCGATTGCCATTGAGACCCTTTAGCACAAGGATTACTTTATTCCTTTTCCTACCATATGATGGATATGATAAATGCTTATCGAATTGTACAAATGCTTTAATCTGATTCTACCTTTAACACTGAAGTAATCTTTAATATCCCCCCTTCCTGAGGAGGACACTGTTCAGAATACTTACATGATTTCTCCAATACTAGAGCTGGGATTCCAACCCAGATATTTCATACTCTAAAACGCCAGCTTTCTCAGGGAGGCACATGAAAGGAGGGACACGGTGAAAAGCAATCCATAACTGATAAGAGATTTGACTTTAAAAAACATCTTTCCCTCCTTTCCTCTGCATCTTGCTTCCTCCATTCAAAGGAAAACAATGGAAAGTTTGGCTTTGATATGGTTAGAACAATTCTAGACTGAACCATAAAGCTTAACAGCTAGGGGAAGTTGCTTCCCAGAATAAGATCTTATTAGAACTAAATCCCAAGTTCTACTGACTTGAGAATGTGGGTCCACCTTGGAACATCTCTCTCAGAATAAACCAAGCTCCTTTCTACCCTCTCCTCCCCACCCAGATGGTGAATACCAGAGAAAAGGTGTCAGAATCCAAAATCTGCCTCACCCCAATTCCATCCACAGCTTTGACTCTTCACCTCTTCTCCCAACTCCTGTTAGGAAAAGACAAATGGTCTTTGTTGAAAATATTCACAGAGTTGTCACAACCCTTGCAGACCAGAGAGAAGACTGCTTGGCTGGCCTCCAGAATCTGGAGCCAACTGCCTTGGGCTTTCTCAACCAGCGTGTTCTCACATCTTATAATGTGTCACAGCTAGGGTGCAATATTCTGTCAGAGAATTTAAGCACTTCACAAGTTCTTTCCAGCATGACTGTCTCCATTGACACCTTTCTACTCTCCTAGAAAACAGAGTATCCCTCTAAAGCATACCTTTTCTTTGATCCCTGTCTAAAACTCCTCCTGGGAAAACCAAGATCAATCCATCAATTAGAGGATGAAATAGGAAGACAATGCTCAAATGGGAAGGGGAACTATGGAGGAGAAGGGAGAAAGGAAGGAAAAGAAAAGAAAAAATGAGAAAAGAAGGAAAAATGGAAACACAGCTTTTGAAAACAGGAGGGAAGGCATTGATGGGAGGGCATGAGAATGGGAAAAAAGATGTGGATGATTCTCTGCTAAGTGCTTTCTTTAGTTTTTTAAAATTGATTTTGAATAAATGATTTGTGCACATTATAAAATGTCAAAACAATAATAAAAAGGTATATAGTGAAATATGAGTTTATTCATATTCAAGCCCTCTTTTCCCCTTTTTACATGATAACTTAACAAATAGTCTGTTTTGCACCTAATGTATGTAGATTTCTGTTCATGTAGATTTCAGAGCTTTTGTGGCTACAGAGCACTGCATTCTCTGGTGGACAAATATGGTCTGAGGGCAGGGACTCTTCACAAACCATGACCTCAGATGATATACTTTACTGTCCTGCACTAAATGTGTGGGTAAAACCCCAGAGACAAAAGTGCTGATTAGAAACTGTAGAATCATTAGGGGCTGGGGATTTAGCTCAGCGGCAAAGAGCCTGCCTGGCAAGCTCAAGGTCGTGAGTTCAGTTCCCGGTACCGAAGAAAAACCAAAAAAAAAAAGAAACTGTAGAATCAAATACTTGCTTGATCACAAAGATACTCAGGGAAACAGCTCTAATGAAAGAGCTCTCCTTGTATTTTATCTGGGTCTTCCCTAGGTTAGGGACAGGGTCCACCACCTCCCATCTCCTCCCAAGTGCTGGAATTACAAGTGTGCACAACCATGCCTGGAAGGGCCTATAGTTTTGGAGCCTTTATGCCCAAGAAAAAAGGGGGCAGGCCAAAGTAGAGATTTATTTCAGTCTTCACATGTGTCAAGGTGGAAATTATTTGTAATTCCAAATATCCTTCAGTCAAACTATTAATCTTTGGTTCTCTTGTAGAGACGCTGTGATAGCCCACAGTTGGGAACATGAGGATCAAATGTAGATGGGGCAGATCCCAGGGTGAAGGCTGCCTTGGAAGTGAAGGGGTATGGCACAGTAGGGAGAAGCAGATATGGACCTGAAATGCAGGCAGCTTCCTGATACAACAGCCTGGGCCCAGACAGGGACCACCATCCTCTCCCTCTAAAGCACCTCTTCTACCTCACCTGGCAGCACTGAGACACCCAGCTCCCCTTGGCTTCCAGGAGGGGACCCAGAAGAGGTGGTTCCCAGGAATGAAAGGTATTACTGTAACTCCTGAGGAAAGGAACCTTTGGTTTTCTAAAGCCTGCAATGGCCTCAGTGTTGCCTACAGACCCAAGAGAACTGAATGCTGCTCATTTAGGTCCCAGTCACAAATGGGCCATGTTATTGTCTGCCCCCACCCCTAATCCAGTATAATATACCCCAGAAAAAAGCTTATCTTGGATCTTTGTCTTATTATCTGTGATTGTCTTATTGGCTTTACTTTAAAATATATGGGGGAAGCTTGGCAAGATGGTGCATGCCTGTAATCCCAGCACGCAGGAGGCTGAGGCAGGAGGATCTTTGTGAGTTCAAGGCCAGCCTGAACTGCACAGCAAGACCCTGTCTCAAAAAGACAAAAGAAAATGCATGGGGGGGGTATAGTATGCATATAGGAATTGGGTTTGATACACAATAAATCAAAGATGAAATACATATACCTAATTGCCCACTTGGTAGCTCCAGCTTGCTTTGCTGGCCTCTCAAAACTAAATTCTGATCTGACCTTCAAAACCTGCCTCTCTCATGAAAGAGAGATGGAAAGGAGGGGATGGATAGAGAACAACAGCAACAAGAGACAGAGCTAGATGCGAGGGTGAGCTGGCTATGACATTTGTCACCCCATTGATCACCAGGATTGATTCAGCTGATCTGACCGGCTAGGTGGATGTCCCCTTCCTCCTCACCACTCCATAGGCATCCCTCTCAAAGCTGTGCGTTTGGTGGACCCTATTAGAGGAGGACCATTTCCTTGGTCAAGTGAATACAAGTAGCTGTGCTCCCCTGCTAGAACCTCCAAACAAGGTCTCAAGAAGACGTCAGCCTTCCTAGACTCCTCTCACATGTCCCATCTCAGTCTCTAAGGGTTTATATCTAGATGCCCCCCACAGTCTCGTGCAGCCATAGGTGGACTTTTCAGAGGTGGCTGAATCTAGGGTGTGTGGGATTAAGGATGTGATTCTGGGATTAATGGTGTGATGCTGGGATTAAGGTGTCCCACCACTAATCAATAGGTTTATAGCCTGGATAGAATGTAAAGGGACAAAAAAACGGCTGCTGCAGCAGTTTTACTGCTTTGCTGCTTATCTGCTGCTGCCTCCTGCCTGCCCTGTGGTGCCCTTCTGCCATGCCACGCTCCCTTGGAGCCAGCCAATTTTGGACTGAAGCCTCTACAAACCATAAGCCAAAATAAATCTTTCCTCCCTTATTTTGGTTGTCAGGTATTTTATCTCAGCAAAGAGAAAAGGAACTAAGAAACAGCCTACAATCTCCAATCCCTATGACAGCTCCATGAGGCTAATGTGTGTGATCAAATCCAGTCCTATTTCCTTACTTAGTAGAAATTTTTGTTGCATATTCGAGTTTGCCAAAGGAATCTAATATTGAAAAATCAGTTGGACTTAGATCCATCACGGGAGCCCCATTCCCTCTTAGTTTATTCTCTGTGCCAACCCTGTTCTAAGGTACCAAGAACATGACTCAGACCAAAATAGACAGAAATTTCTGCCCTCCTTGGATAACATTACAGTTAGGTGAACAGATGGCAAACAAGTATTAGTAAGCAGTACACACTGTTACAGTATAGTATTAGAAACTACAGAGAAAACTCAGGAACAGTGGACAAAGATTACTGGGGAGGGGAAGGGTTTCCATTGTCATTGTTGGCTAAGGTGTTCAGGGATTGTCTCACCGGGCATATGGCATTTGGATAAAGACCTGAAGGACATGAGGAAGGAAGCCAGGAGTGTTTAAGGACAGAGGACAGCAAGGAAAGGAATTGTCTATTCTGTTCCTTTACAGAGTAAGCAGCGGAGAATGGCTTGTGGAGGAAAGGAGGAAGAGAGATGAGAACATTAGGGTGCTTGGACCACTGGAAAGGCCTAGGAACATTGACTATCCTAGAGGCAACAGACATCCCAGCGCTAGATTGTTGGCTCAGAATTCCATTTGTCACTAAAGGAAGCAGGACTTCCCTAGATAACCACTGATTCCAGAGCTGGGGAAGGAATGGGCATTTTTGTCCTACTAGAAAGCAACAAAGCTTCCAAAGATGACTGGCTTATATTCAAAGGCCTTAAGTTAGGAGTCAATGGAAAAAGATTTCCACTGTTTGGAGACAGAATAATATGAACATCTGTAATGGATTGAAATACACCAAGTATGTTAAAATCCACAAGTTTATAATTATACCAGGAAAAAACCCCTCTCATAGGTCACCTTTACAGGTTGCTAGGGAACCAACTCATTGCTCTGAAAACTGATTTTAAAAGGGAAAGAATTAAGCATTTGTCTTTTCTGGATATTTTGGGATAGCTAAATTGTTATTGAGGGAAAGGTCTTATAGAAATATTCCAGCTAATAGATGACAGGGAAATTAGGATACCATAATTCTGCAGCCAGTAAGAATATGTCTGACTGATGAGCATCAAAGCCTGGTTAAGACTATTTGGGGAAAGGCCAATGAGGACCTAATAATTGATGGATCAAGCTAGCGGTACCTGAACCCACTAATTAATCTTAACAGGACAAAGAGAAGACAAAGACCATGTGCTCCTGATGTGATACAATCAGAAGGTCACAGCACCACCTATAATATCAAAATATCAAGTTTGAATTGATCAAGGCTGTACACCTAATTGGATACTTCAGGAAATACAGGCCTTAAGGAAGCATGCTGAATGCACCACAGGGCTACTGTGTACAGATCGACAGGTTGTACACTGCACAATTCCAGACAGTCCTCTTTGGAAACTTATCTCCTCATGCCTTCTCTGTGTTTGACCTTGTCAACTCTAACCAAGGTTATTTCCCCAGGACCCTGCCTTCAGTCTCTGCTAAGGTCAATGACCAATGAAGACTTAAATCACATTAGGTTTTTAGGTTGCTGAACCCTAAATCACATTAGGGTTTTAGGTTGTTGTTAATCCTGATATGTCAGTTTTACTAAAACATGTTCCTAGGTGTGTCTGAGTGGGTCATGGAGTGATGGCTTTGGGTATTATCTATGATCTCTCTCCCCTTTCCTCTCTGACATTTTTCTCCTGCTCTGTTTTCTGGCTGCCATAAACTAGGCAGCTTTGCTGCACCATGCCCTTCTGCCATGATGTCTCTGCCTTGGGGCCAGCTGATCAAGGACTAAAATCATGAGTAAATTAAACTACTCTTCCTTTAAGTCCCATGTGCAGCTGAGAAGAATATGAACTCTGATGTTACATGGGATAGAACACTCTGTATATATCTACTAAGTCCATTTATTCAAAGGTTTGGTTCACCTCTGATATTTCCTGTTGTTTTTTTGTCTAGTTGATCTATTTGTGACAGGGGGGTATTGACATCCCCAACTCTAATTACATTAGTGCTCATCTGATTTTTCATAACCATTAATGTTTGTTTTACATAGCTGGGTGTGCCAGTATGTGGTGCATATGTATTTATGATTTTTATCTCTTCTTCTTGGTTTGTTCCCTTAACAAGTATGAAGTGATCTTCTTTGTCTCTTCTGATCAGTCTTGGCTTGAAATCTACTTTATTTGCAAATAGAATAACTACCCTGCTTTTTTCTGGGTTCCTGTCCCTTGGAGTATTGTTTTCCACCCATAAACTTTCAGTCTATGAATTTCTTTCTGAGTTCAGTGTGTTTCTTGTATGCAGCATATTGTTGGATCTTGTTTCTTAATCCATTCTGCCAATTTATTTCTTTTGATTGGTGAATTGAAACCATTTAAATTGATGGTTATAATGACATATATTGACTTAACCTTGTCATATTATTTTCCTGTTGTTGATTTCTATTCATTCTCCTGTTTAATTGCTTGCCTTGCCTGGTAGGTTCATTCTATTGGGGTTCATGGAATTGTTATCTTTTTCTAGAAGTTTCTTCAAAACTTTTTGATGTGCTAGTGTGGTGGTCATGAATTTCTTCAAGTGTTCTTTATCATGGAAGTATCTTATTCATCCATTTATTATGGAAAATAATTTTGTGGAGTATATCAACCTGGGTTGGAGATTGTTTTATTTTGGGGATTTAAATACTTTACTCCAAGGTCTCCTTAACTTAAGTGTTTGTGTTGAGAAGTCTGCTGTAATTCTGATGGGTTTTCTTTATAGGTGACCTGTTTCTTTCCTGTAGCAGCTTTTAGTATTCTATTCTTTTGCTAAATTCCTGGAATCTTGGCTATTGCATACCTTGGTGTAGATTTTTTTTCCTGATCATGGCTAATTAGAATTCTATGTGCCTCACTTAACTGTATGTCAAGCTCTTTTTTCCTTCTTGGGAAATGTGGTGGATTGACAACTGGTGGGCAACTTGTAACGTCCAGCTGAACTGAATCAGCGTAGTGCTGGGTATGGGAGGTCACCTGAGGATTGTTGCCAACAACATAAAAAGGAGAACTGGAGAGGAAGAAATGGGGCTGTTGGTTCTCCTGGAGGACCTTGTCATGCTGGCTTTCCTGATATGAACTTAGCTGTTCTCATTATTGGAGGAGCTCAGGACCTCGTGGTCACTGAGGATGGCTGTGGTACATTTTGAGGGAGCTCTGGTCCTTACTTTGAGCATTGTAACAGGACATTTTTCTGCTATTCTGTGAACAGGTATTTTTATGTCCTTTCTGCTATTTTCTGATTTTTTTCATTGATTCTCATTAACTTTATGTTATTTTTTGCATCATCTAGCAGATGTTGGATTGATTTTTTTTATGATCCTTTGCTATTTTTAAGAAGTCTTTCATTTGATGATCACTAACCACAACCCTGTCTTTCAGATCTGATTCATATTGATTAATTCTGCTGCATATACTCTCAATAGAATTTTTAATCTCCTGAATATCTGTTTGAGTCTGTTGTATGGAATCCAGTTCTTTATTATGTTGGGCATTCATGGTTTACATCACTTTCTTAAGTTCCTCTATTTTTTAAAAATTTGCATCTACTCTAGATTCACTAACCATGTCCTTCATTGTGTCCACCATCTCTGTAGTTATTTATGTAATTATTTCTGATTTGTTTTTTTCTAAAGCCTCAATCATTTGCTTTGTTAGTTCTGTTGCTACCACTTCAGAAAGTTCAGCTGGATGGCTTTTGATTTCTTCCACCTCAGTGCCCCATGGATTTGCCTTGGGTGGGCTATGCCAACTTGCTTACATGTTTTTTCATTTTCTAAAACATTTTTTCATGTTTTCTGCATTGATGTTTTTTCATTTTCTAAAACATTTTTTCATTGATTTTTTTCTTCATTTCTTCATTGATGTTTTTTCATTTTCTAAAACATTTTTTCATGTTTTCTGCATTGATGCTTATAAATTGCTTATGACGGGTGGGTTTTTTACTAGTATTGAGATCTGTTAAGGAAATGATGACTTTTCAGAGATATTTTCTAAGTGCAGCTGGCTTTTGGCTTTTGAGTCTGCCCCAAGATCCTGCCTCTTCAATTTATTAGGGTTGAGAAGTTGCTGCCTATTTGGCCTAGCACCCAATTCTTTGGTGTTGGACTATGGCTATTGTTTATGATCTGCAGACAATCTCAATATTGGCATACAAGGAAGAACAACTGATCACAATAACTATGTCACCTTGGCTAAAGTCACACAATCATAAGAAAATAGCGTTAAGCACAGTCTAGAAAATGACACACTATAATAACTGTTTGCCACCTTTAACCATAGACATAACATTTATAGTTAAATAATAAAACCGAAAACAAATCAGAAAATAATACACAGTAAACATCCCCATAATAGAGTGATTTTACCCTCACAGGAGAAAACTTTTAAAAGATGAGAGAAAGAATAGAGAAATAAAAGAAGAGAAAGAGATCAGAGGCAAGGCTTAAAGACAAAGGAAGATTACCCAAACTTTCAGAAATGGGTGAAAAAGACAGGAGAGAAGGAAAAGAGAAAATAAAACCAAGAACAAAACAAAAAAAGTAAAAACAATGTTCACATTCATGAAAAGACAAAATCAAATGTTCAAGAAGTAGCAGGGGGAGCAAAGGAAAAAAAGAGAGATCTCTCTGATTTCCAGTCTGTGGTTATCTTCTGGGGTTTACAGTTTTGTGGTAGTGTGAAATTCCCCAGGGGCTGGGGATTCTTGGTACAGAAAAAAAAAAAAAAGACAAAGGAGGCAGACAGAGCCTAGATCCCTGCTGGATGATTCCAGCAAGCCTGAAGTAGGAATGTATTTGGTGCTTTCCATGCCACAGAAGTTAAGGCTGATTCTGGCCTCTGGTTATGGGATTTGGGCTGAGTTGTTCCGTCTACTACATTCTGGATGTCTCTTGCCAGGTTGACCTCAGCTCTTTGACCCTGCACATCTCTCATAGTTGTCCCTTAACCAGTCACCGGGAACCCTGAGATGAAGCCAACCCACAGCTGCTCCAAATCCTGAGTTCAGTTGGCCCCTCCCTAAAATGTTATCTAGCCAAGCACCCTCTCCAGGGGACATGGCACACACTCCCCAACTGTTGCAGCTCACAGTATCCACTGCTCCATTCCACGATGCATTTCTTGTTGGAGACCTCTGGAGTCACCTGCCCTTACTTTGTAGGTTCAAGCCTCCTATCTCATATGATGAGCTGGGATCCAGGGAGAAAGTGCAGTTTGCCCCTTCCTTTTGCTGTGTTGAGGTCTGTCTCAACACTGTCTCTCACTTTCTCTGTGGGCTCCAATTTTCCCTTCAGATCCTTTGTAGGTCCCAGGAGTCCACCACCCTCCTTCTTTTCTTCCCTATGTTGTTAAATCCCAGTGTTTGAATTCTGAACCTTGGACAGCTTGATTTATTGCTGTTTAGCACTCTACCACCTTCCTGGAAGTCCTTTGCCAATATTTTATAACTCCTTGTAGAAAGACTCTTGTTATAGTTAATCTTGATTGCCAACTTGATTGCATTGATAAATGCCTAAATAATCAGTAAATCCCACTTCTGGATGTGTCTATGAGGTGTGGTGTTTCCAGAGATGATAGATCCATGGAACAAGCCTATGAGGTGTGAGATCAGCCCTGGATGTGGATGGCACAAACCTATCATCTGGAGCCCACAGGGAATCAAAGAGAAACAAGAAAGAAGCAGCCAGCACATGTTCACTAGGGTCGCTTTTCTCCTCTCTGCTTCCCAGCTGCCACAAAGTAAACAGGTTTCCTCCCTCACATCCTCCCACTAAGATATTCCTGTCTTACCACAGGCCCATAGCATGGACAGAAATCAGCAAGCCATTGACTAAAATCATCAGCCAAAATAAACCTTTCCTCTAATCTTTCTTCTTCCCTTTAAATTGATATTCTCAAGTATTTTTGGTCACAGTTATGGAAAGCTGACTAACACAACTCTCTTCTCCATGTAGCAACAAGCTGCTCTCAGGGCAAGAACATTCAGACAAAGAAGAATTTTTCATAACCCATTTGCTAGCTAGATGCCCAATAGTTTTTAATCTGAGTGTGCGAGTCCATAGGTATACTTTAAAATTTTGTGATTCCTTGGCAGCTATATGCAAAATTTTGTATTCATGTATAGTTATTTAGGAAGAAGGTCTATAGTTGAGCACACAGAAGGCAATCAATAAATATTCCTTCTAAAAACTCACAATAATAATTCAGGGTTTGTTAGAGAAACAATCAATGGAATGTTATAGAGAGAGATGGAGATTTAAGAAATTAGTTTAAGTCAGGCATGGTAGTATATTCCTGTAATCCCAGCTCTTGGGAGGCTGAGACAGGAGGATTACAAGTTCAAGGCCAGTCTGGACTACATAGCCAGAACCTGTCTCAAAAAACAAAACAGAACAAAACAACAACAAAAAAAAGTTATATTAGCACTCTTACAGGCTGAGATAGGAGGACCACTAGTTCAAGCCTAGCACACACAATGTAGCAACTTATCAAGACCCTACTTCAAAATATAAAAATAAATAAATAAAAGAGTTGGGGACATAGCTCAGTGAAAAGACCCTGGATTCAGTCCCCAGAACTGGTGGGGAGAAAGAAGAAAGAAACAAATTTGTCTTAAACAATTGTGGTGTTCAGCAAGTCCATATTACAGGTTGGGCTGGCAGGCTGGAAACACAGAAAGAGCTAAATGTTACCGTCCAGTCCTCAAGGCTGCAACCAGAAAATTCCCTCTTGTTCAGAGGAGATCAGTCTTGTGTTCTACTTAAGCCTTCAGTTGATTGGATGAAGCCCACCCACATGAGAGAGGGCCCTCTGCTGATACAAATCCACATATGTAGTTCTTGGAGCGTAAGACTAATTTTATCATCAAGATGCATAAACATGGGTCTATCACATGGTCTATCAGATCCACATTTATTCTTTAGAATATTTCTATTGATGAATATTTAATTTTAATTTTACAAGTTGTATTATATTAACAATGAACACTTAATAGGGAAATCAAATTCTTAATATGTATTGTGTTTAGAATAGACATCAACATTTTCACATCAGCTGTGTATTTCCTCACAAAACCTGAAAGATAACATCAGAAATAAATTCCTACATGAACTACAATGAATATACCAATAGAACTCTACCACAAAAATAAACTTTAGTTCAACTGTTAACACCCATGGAAGTCTTCACACATGACAACTACATGTTGCATGCACACTTATCACACTGACAGCACACGTGCTTAGCTTTCTTTTCCTATGTGGCAATCTTGTCACCTCTCATCTTTCCCATTTTGTCAGGTACTTCCTACTATATTGTACAACATGCACTTAGCAGAGAAATAAGATGTCAATAAAATACAATGTCAAATATGTAATGAGTGCCTACAATAGAAATCAATATTTTCACATCAGTTGTTGACTTGCTTATAAAACCTAAAAGACAACATCAAAAATAAAAACTTGTGTGATCTACAATATAGACAAACAAAAGTCTACCACAGAAATTAGCTTTTCTTCAACTGTCACACCTAAGGCCATCTTCACACATGACAACTGCATGTTCCAAACACAAATATCACATTGATAGTATGTATATTTTGTTCTCCTGACCTTTCTTGTAGGGCACAGTTGACATCTTTTTTGTTTTCCTGTTTTCATAGTAAGTCTTTGTGATGCTGCAACTGCCTGTTCACCTGTCAGCTCACCAGTGTCCTCCACTATTTTTTGGAGTAGTTACCTGGGCAGAAACATTTAGTTTTTCCTCTGCTGTAAATGATCTCTTATAAGCTCCAGCCCCAATCCTCTAAGAAAATTTCTCTGTGATAGTTTGCACTTGTTATTTGCTATCAAACTGTTTATGCTACACATGTTTAGAATCAAGTAAAACTCAACCACTGGCCGATGCTTTGTGTTTCATTTTCCATCACAGGTGCTGCATAACACATCTACAACATCTAGAGTATAAAGGTGGTTCCAAATCCCATTGTTACACTTTTGCACAAGTACACACTCATTATTGTTCATCATACCAAGTGAATAAACACATAGATTGCTTCTGTAGCCCTCAGAGAAAGGCACTGAAATGCACAGCTGGCTACTATTACATTAAATCACACATTTACAGTAGAAAAGTAAAAGATAGGCCCACTGAACATAGTCTTACATTCTAAGGTTATTTATATTAGTCTCAGGTGGGTGTATTGGTACAAGCCTATAATCCAGCACTCTGGGAGGATGAGGCAAGTGGATCTTTAAAATGTTTTAAAAGGGCTGGGGATCAAACTCTAATAGAGTGCTAATTAGTATCACCTTCATAGTGGGAAAAAAACAAAAAAGGAAAAGTGCTTGTCTCGTTCAAAGATGCCCTCACAGAAATATTCAGAGTAATATTTGCCCATACATATGGGCATTGTGGCCCAGCCAAGTTGACTCACAAAATTTACCACCCAGAGTCTTTGACCCACTTAAAAGGTATTAAGAACTACTGTCCTCAATGAAAGCAGTCCTACAAGGGAAATTTATAGTGGTGAATACCCAAACCAGGAAAACAGAGTGATCTTAAATAAGCAACTCAATGTTGAACTCAGTGAACCTCAAGCTTCTAGAAAAAGAAGAGCAACGCAAGCCTGAAGCTGTATGAGGAAAGAAATTATAAGGACCCAAAATTAGTGCAGAAATTAATGCAATGGAGACTAAGAAAATAATACAAAGAATCAATAAATTAAAGATTTGGTTTTTGAAAGATTAAATGACATTGACAAACTCTTAGCCAACTTTATCAAAAAGAAAAAGAAAGAAAAGACTCAAATCCAAGCAATTAGTAGTGAAAAGAGTAAAATCACAATGGATCCTGCAGAAATCCAAAAGATCATTTAAACCTACTTTGAGAACTTATATACCAGTAAGATGGAAAATGCAGAAGAATTGGACAGATTGCTAGATATATATGAACTACAAAGCTGAATCAAGAAGATATCAAAATTCTAAAAAAAAATCAGTCAATGAAATTGAAGATGTAATTAAAAACCTACCAGCAAATAAAAGCCAAGGCCCTGATGGATTCACTGCTAAGTTCTATAAGAAATTTAGAGATCTAATACTGCTACTTCTCAAACTTTTTAATGAAATGGAAAGGGAAGTAATATTTCCAAAATCATTCCTGGAAGCAAGAATTACCCTGAAACCAAAATCAGAGAAAAACCCAACTAAAAAAGAGAACTATAGAACAATCTCCCTAATGAAAATAGATGCAAAAATCCTCAATAAGATACTGGCAAACAAAATGCAGCAAACCGTCAAGATTATACATCATGATCAAGTAAGATTCATCCCAGTGATGCAGGAATGGTTCAACATACATAAATCAATAAATGTAACACACCATATTAACTAAGCCAAGGACAAAAACCACATGATCATCTCAATAGATGCAGAAAAAGCATTTGACAAAGTCTAATGAGCATTCATGATGAAAATCCTACAGAAAATTTGGGTAGGTAGTCTTCATCTCATTCTGAAAAAAGTCAGACAAACCAATAGGAACCTAATACAAATGGACAAGAATGAACAACTTTCACTCTAAAAGCAGGAATAAGACAAGGATGTCCAGTATCATCACTCTTATTCAATATAGTTCTAGAAACATTAGCCAGAGCCACTAGACAAGAGAAAGAAAAGGAATAAGGACAGGAAAGGAAGACATTAAATTATCATTATTTGTAGATGACATGATATTCTACATAAACAACTGCAAAAACTCCACCAAAAGACTTTTACTTTTAATAACCAAATTCAGTAGTGTAGCTGAATACAAAGACAGCATTCAAAAATTTCCTGTACTCAAATAACGAACTCACTGAGAGAAATTAGGAAAATAACACCTTTTACAATAACATAAAAAAAGAAATACCTAGGAATCAATCTAACAAAGGAAGTAAAAGACCTTTACATTAAAAATTACAATATTCTGGAAAAGGAGATTGACGACGATATCAGAAAATGGAAAGCAATAGCTTTCCTTGACTTGGGTAGGAAGGACAAATATAGTGAAAATGGCCATATTTCCAAAATTGTTATACAGATTTAATACAATCCTAATCAAAATTCCAACAGCATATCTCACAAAATAGAGAAAATAATCCTCAAATTAATTCAGAATTAAAAGAGACCTAGAATAGCAAAGGCAATTCTGGGCAACAAATCCAAGGTAGGGAGCATCACTACCCATGATTTGAAATTATACTACAAAGCTACTATGGTAAAAACAGCCTGGCACTGAAAAAAAAACAGACCCAAGAATCAATGGAAGAGATTAGAAGATGCAGAAATAACTCAAGACATATTCACTGGAAGAAAAATAGCCTCTTTAATAAATGATGCTGGAAAAACTGGCTTTACCCATGCCAAAGATTAAAATTGGATCCATATCTTTCACCGTGCACTAAACTAAAATCAAATGGATCAAAGACCTAAATACTAAAAAGAAACACTAAATATACTGGAAGATAGAATAGGTATCACTTTTAAAGACATTTGTGCAGGCAAAGACTTTATGAACAAAACCAAGATCACACAGGAATCAACAACTAGGAGCTCACCTCATTAAAATCTTTTGCTTAGCAAGAGAAACCATCAGCAGGGTAAAAAGATAACCCAGAGTGCGGGCAAAGATTTTTGCCAGCTATTCCTCAGACAAAGATTACTATCTAGAATATATAAAGAACTAAAAAATCAGACTCCCCAAATCTAAAGACCCAATCCAAAAACAGGCACCTGAAACGAATGAACACTTCTCAGATGAAAAAGTACAAACAGCAAATAAATACATGAAAAAAAATGTTCAAAATCATTGGTCATGTGAAAGATGCAAATTAAAACAATGCTGAGTTTCCATCTCACCCCAGAAAGAATGGCTATTATTATGAAATCAACCAATATCCAATGCTGGGAGGGTTGTGGGGAAAAAGGAACCTTTCTCCACTGTTGGTGGGTGTATAGACTGGTGCAACCACTATAAAAATCTGTGTGGAGTTTCCTCAAAAACCTAGAACTAGAAGTCCCATTTGACCCAGCTATTCCCCTCCTTAGTATCTTCTCAAAAGAATTAAAATCATCAAACCACAGCAATATCCACATACCCATGTTTATAGCAACACAGTTTGTAATAGCTATTCTTAGAAACAACCCAAATGCCCATCAACCAATGAATGGATAAACAAGATGTGCTATTTTAACACAATGGGGTACTACTCAGCCATAAAGAAGGTTAAACTTGAAACATTTCTGGTAAATGGATGCACCTCGATCCTTATTCACATTTTCAGTTTCTCACAACAGATAAATGATGTGGTATTGCATGTCTGATTTATTTCACCTTGAGTGAAATAAGAATAGCTAAATGGATTCACCTTGAGTGAAATAAATCAGACCTTAAGTGAAATAAATCAGACACATATGTAAATACTGCATTGTTTCTCTGGTGTGAGAAACTAAAAGTGTAAATAAGGACCAAGATGTATAACAGAAATTGTGAAATAGGAAGAAAATGTTCAAATGGAGAGGAAAACAAGGGAGGAGGCAGAAGGAAGAAAGAAGGGAAAGAAGGGAGGGAAGGAGGGAGGAAGGAAAGAAGGAAGGGAAAAGTAAAAAAAAAATAGAAAAAAAGGAAAAGTGGAAACAATGTTTTTACAAATAAGGAGGGTAAGAGAGGTTGAAGGGAGGGGAGGGGAATGGAAAAAAAATGAAGTTATATCAGATACAGGTACAAATTCCCTATGATGAATGTGATCATTACGTATACCTAAAATGTATGAATAAAAATCATTTTCTTTGAAAAAGAAAAAAAACTACTGTCCTAAGAAATTTCTACCATCCTCCCCCATCTCTGTTCAGTTTTCATTGCTCACGTGGGGCTGTGCACCAACTCCTTAGACTAACTTACTCTGGTGGCATGTGGAAAGGTTACCTTCTAGTAACTCCCTTCCTGTGACTTCCATTTATTCCACACCAAAATAATTGGGGCTGGAATTCCCAATTCAGCTTTCATAAATATTAGGTAATGCTAAAGAAAGCACTTATTCTCTGGAAAATTAAGGAAAAATGTTTTGAGAAAATCTCCAGAAATTGTTGCTTAGTCATAACATTTTAATTTTCCTTCCCTGAATATGTTGGTCATGATACAATGGTTCATGTTTATATCTTACATTCCTGGTTCTAGTCATTTGCCTTGAAGAGATCCCCCAGCAAAGTGAAATTCCTTGAACTGGTGCAGGCACTCATTAACTGGTGGTTTCATTATACTCTATTTTGACTCCACTAGTATTAAACCACCAACTAGCCCTGATATAAAAAACAGCCCACATTTCCACTTTAGGATTACCTCCTAATTTTGACATTTCTGCCTTACTTTCACAGAAAGAGCTGTACTTGAAGAAGACAGAAGGTTTGGGGCAAAAATCTTCCAATGTTCTGGGGTGTTTTCTGTTTGTTTTGGGCTTTTTTTGCGTAGATAAAGTCTAATGAATTAATACAGGTATTATTCTCTTCCATCCTGTTTTAGTCTAACTTAATTTTCACCTAGAAAAGTCCAAAGAACTGTCTTCAGAAAAAGGGTTCTTTCTGCCCAGTCCTCCAAGTAGTGCCCCCACTCAGCTGTAAGGCAGTTTGGCTGTGCCCTCCCTTCCTTCCCCTGAGAAAGAAAGGATGTTCTGTTTTGCAAAAAGTATTGAAAGACCTGGATGGGCCTGTACTGCTCTATTAATATAAAATGAGCGTATTCAACAGCTGTTGTTTCATTGCTCTCAGCACAGCCATTGAAGTGCTTGCGGAATAGCCATGGGTTCCAGGCGGGAGGGGCCTATTCAAGGCCGGACCACCTAGCACGCAGGTGGGGTCATGGGCCTCACATGTGACCCCGCAGAAGTTTGACTCCCCATGAAGAATGTCACATGGCTGGGCTGGGTCCCGGGAGAAAATACCCTCCTTTTCCTTCCTGCTGACTTCTTTCTGCCCATCATTTTCCTCCTCCTCTTGAATGACCACAGGTCCCCCTAAAATCTATTCAAAAGAAATGATCAAATTAAATTGAAGTTAAACAAGTACAGTTAAAAGATAGCAAATTTCAGTTGTTTTGGCATAAAGTTAGGCTTGTGCAGCAAACCACAGTATGATTTGCTTTTGTGTTCAATTTTTGTAGACCCCTAAAACATTCAGTGTCCATGATGGGAGAGAGGATGTCAGGGAGAGGTGTCTACCTGGAGCAGTGAGCTCCTCAAACTTTCTGTGCACACAAATCACCCAGGCAGGATTTGGATCCTGTAAATCTGGAAAGGGCTCAAGAATCAGCACTTCCATGGAGCAGCAGCAGACTGGGTAACAGTGCCAAAAGTCTGAATCCAGTGTTAAAATTCAACTCTTCCATTTTTCAGGCCAAGTTACAGCAAATTCAGTCCAAATAGATGTTCCTCTCCTTAAGACTAGATTCATTACTAAAAACTTTACTGCAGGAATACATATAAGTATAGAGTATTAGACATTCTCATTCTTTAGGAAAGTTTCCTTTCTACTGATGGATTATTCAACCCTCATTAACATTTGTTGATTTTTGGCCTGTAAGTACAGAGCACCTGTTTTCTATTTGGATCCAGTATCCAGCCTTTAACCACCTTTCCTAGTAAATAATACATTTCTTGAGAGTGAAATTCTCAACCCTTGGGGCAGGGAGGATCTCATTCCAGCTTTTCAGTTAGGAACTGAGAAACCCTGAACAAGTTGCTTAACCTTTCCGGTCCTTAGTGTCTACATCTAAAAAGAGTTGTGTGTGGAGGGAAATTTAAAAATAAAAAAAATTAAGTGGGAGAATAGAATTCTACCATATGCCATTATTAAAGACTTTAATGGAGATGGTGCCTGCTAATTACTTACCCTATTATGTGAAGTAATGTACATAAAGCTATGCGTAGTATTCCATAAACCAAGCATGGAAACAAAAAAAACAACCCTTAAATTTATATTTAGAACTGTCAAAATGTTCTCCTGTAAACCATTTTGAGAGAAGCTCTTTTCATTCCTGACCCCTTACCTTGTTTAACGGAATGACTACCTTAGATCTAGCTCTTCCTTCGTGAGTCAGGGTCCTTGTTTTGAACATGAGTGACTATGATGTGCTGTAACACAGGGATGACCTCAGGCATGCATCCTCCCTGCCCCTCTGCCCTAGTAACATGCCCACAGTCTCTGTTTACATGTCCATGATAGCACTCACCACACTGTGACAAAAATATCTGCTTATCCATATCCTTGGCCCTGGGCCCCCCTGCTTGGGGGAGAGCCAGGTCCTCCCAAATGTGTGCTGTGAGCAAGGATGTCCCCAGGCCCCACTTACAGGGCTGGGCACGCAGGACTCAGCAGCTTGTATTCATTCATTCAGACACTTAAAAATGTGCTCATGTCCTCAGCCAAGTGCTGTAAGTGCTGGCCTGTTTTTTCTTTTCCAGATAGCCAGAGACAGAAACAGTGATCTTCCTTGGAAGCTTGGGATGATTTTCAGTTGCTACAGAGCCAAGCAGTTATTTATCCTTTTGGTGAATTTTAAACCTGCTCTGTCTTGCTTTGAGATTTCATTCTGCTTTCTTTGACAGGGAGGATTTTAGAGCTAGGCAGCCCTCCATTCACTGATCTACAATGCAGTGAATATTTGGTGCTGAGAGAGTCACTCAAAGTCTCTGTTGCTCAAATTCCATATTTGCAAAATGGGGTGATTCTTGGGTTGAAGAATTGTTGTTTATGTGGAAAAAGCAGTACAGTTATGCCTGGAACTCCTGTTAGAGCAGAGTTTTTATGATCTTTGCTTTGATAATCCCATGAGGACTGGGAGCCGGATAGACACCCCAAAGCCTGAGTAATAAAAGGCAAAGAGCCCAGCTTATTAACAATCGTTTACTTCGCAGAGCAAAGAAGCAGGATACCAAGCTGCTCCATGTGGCTGAGACTGATGGTGCAGCCATCTCGCTTCCTAGCAGCCATTCTCGCTTCACTTTCCAACCTTACTGCCAGAAGCCACTTTCTAACTCTAAAGGTTAAAAATGCTAACATCAGATTTTATTACTAGGGTATTGTCTTAGTTACCTTTGCTACTGAGACAAAATACCCAATGCCCAAAGTTAAGGAAGGAAAGGTTTATTTAGCTCACAGTTTGTAGAGGTTTCAGTCCGTAATAGGCTGGTTCCAACCCAAGGTGGCATCACAAAGGAGAAACAGTTCATGGCAGGCAGAAAGCAGCAAAACAAGTGAGGAAGACCACAGCTCTTTCTATCCCTTATATATTATCCAAGCTACTTAGGGCAGGTAGCACTCACTTTAATCCTAGCACTTGAGCTTAGTGAGCTCAAGAATCAATTGCTCTGTGAATCAATTTCAGAGCCATACATTCTAAATCCAGCCATCTCTGAAAAGCCCCACCTATGACTGCATGAGGCTTTGAGGGGACATCTAGACACAAGCCATAACAGGTATAAACATGTAGCTCAAATTCAATGGGTGAATTTACATGTAAGTCTTTTGGGATTTTTTTTTTTTTGAACCAGAAATTGAACTCAGCACCTCGTGCTTGTCAGGCAGACACTGTACCACTGAGCTACAGTCCCAGCTCTTCTTTTGGGATGTTTGTAGGAAAGGTTTTTTTCTTTACGTAGGAGAAGTGAGGAGAAATGCTCCTCTTTCTACCTTTAAATGTAGTTATGTATGCTAAAATTCCCAGAGCTATGGTAGCCTTTTTGTAACCATGAGGACTCAATCTCAACCACCAACACCAACACCACCACCCTCTGCCCTACCTCTGTTTTCTTTTCTCCTTAGTTGGTTGTTATTTAGCTCTGGGCAATGGATTCCAGTAGCCTAAAACAGAATCTTAGCTTTGTGTCTGCCCAGGTTCTAGCCCAGTAGACATTCTGGCAATGCCTACACAAGCCTAAAATTCACTTGGAATGGACTGGTTGAAGTTACAGACATGTCCCTGAGATAAAAATTATGGTGGCTGAGTAGGGATGGAAGTGGCTGGGGAAGAAGACATATAGGTTATAGGTCATATTGTTGCAATGCAAATGGGATGTTTAAAAGAGAGATTTATTCATTCATATAATTGAAAGAGAGGAGGAAAATTCATGCACTGTTCCAACTTCTGGTGTGGTTTTATTTAGAGCTAAAATCATGTCAGTAAGATTTGCCTCTTGACTCCAAAATTACTGACAGCTGAGATACTCTCCTTAATGGGAATTTTGAAAACCAAAGAGAAGTGGGTTTGATGACAGTAAATCAAACATTTGGGTTTCCTGGTTTTGATTGATTTCTACAATATAATGTTTAATATGTTAGTCTTGGGATATGGTCATAGGTTTTTGTGTAGAAAGGAATAGGGGGTGTTCATGTAAGAGCATCTTCACTGCAAAGGAAAGAGTGCAAAACAGAGATAGATTACCCAAGCTTAGATTTCACTTCTTGTTATTATTAACACTTACTTGTTGTGTGATCTACAGCAAATTGTTTAACCTCAGTGCCTCAGTTTATACACATATAAAATGGGAGATATTATTGTTCGCCACATATGGTTCTTGTACATATATGTAACACTTAAAACAACGCTTGGAACATATGAAGTAACTAATTAATGTCAGCTAATTATTATTATCATTTCTACACAGCAAATGATTCCTAATAAATACATTTCTGACTTTCTAGATGGCAGAGCTTGGCTTGGTTAAGATTTTTCACTTGGCAACGACAGAGTGACTAGAACTGTATTTGCTGATATTCTGCATCAGAAAGTACACTTACCTCATTCAGCTGTGTTTTCACAAGCCCTGGCATGTTCGCATCATTCACTGGACTGTGACTGCTAACAGCAATAACTGCTTTCATTTGTACTTCTTTGTGTAAAAGAAAATTGGCAAAATCTCAACTGAAGATCTAGGGAGGGGACAAACTAAAGATTTCCTTAATTAATATATTTTGCAATGTAGCTTTGCATAGTAAGGATGGAGGATTGCCCTCTGTCATCTCGTTGCATAATCTTGTTTCTATTTGTGTTTTACTATTCTTTGGAGAAGATTGGAAAAACTGGACCAAGTAAGTATAACATCAGCAATTATTTGAACTTCAAGTCATGATGACTTCCTCATTTTTGTTCAGGTTGTTTTGTACAGTTGTGGTTAATGAAATGATTGTTGAATGAGTCTGTCTGTATCTTGGCTCTGGCTGCTTGCATTCCTAACTGTGATGTGCCCCTCTGTGAGAGCTGCAGGGATTAAGCTCTGTGAGCACATGATCTGCAGCTCTATCTCTCTGCTTTGGATGCTGTTACACAAGGCCGCATATTGATCTGGTGCGGGGGGCAGGGGTGCAGTGGGAGAGCTGCTTAGATAAGTTGGAAAGTGCTAGGGTGTGTAACTTACATGGGTTTTATTTCCAAGCTAAAGTGGGGTTGGGCACAAATTTCATTTTATTGCTCTGAAAGTTAAAACTTAGATAGCTGACAGATTTCTTATACAAATACAGATATTTGGCTAACATGTTACTGAATTAAATGTCATGGTTGATTTGGGAATCAAAAATCTTCTGGGTCAGTTTACTCATTTAAATCTAAATTTAAGATTTCTCCAGGATAATTCAAGTTGTTTTGTACCAATAGAAGCTTGCTGTTTTAAATGAACAAAAATATGTAAATATTTGATGATGTTTTAAATTTAACCTTTTTTTTAGTGGATAGCAAGGTTTATTTAGTATTCAAGATATGAAGATAGTATTCATCTCTAAGCAATCTGAATATCTAAGGCTGGAAGTTTTGATCTCTCAACCTTAATAATCATAGTTTTATTAAGCAATTAAAATCTCTTGGAAAGTAAACTGATCATGTTACAGGTATAGGTAATTGTATTTCTATTTTATAGTTTAACTAAAGCTTTGAAATTAAAGTTTCTGTGGTCACACGTCTAATAAAAGACAAAGTGGAATTGAAAGGATGAAGATGTGTCTGTTGCTAAACCCTGGTTTCTTCATAGAACTTTCTGTTGATGATGTTCTATATCTCTGCTAGCCAATATAGTAGCTGTAATATGGTGAGCGCTTGAGATGAAATCTAGTGTTGCTGAGGAGCTCAATTTTTAATTTCAATGAATTTAAGTTTAAATGGGCATATATGACTACTGGGTACTCTTTTGACTAGCACAGCTGTAGGACGTCATGTTGCCTGGACTATAAATACTCAAGGACTGTGATCTTGTGCATAGCACATCTGAAAAGCGAACAGAAAATGGGAAAAAAAACAATTGGGGAAAATAATCCATTGTATCTAAATTAAACTCATTTAAACTGCAGAATTTAAAAAGGAGATATACTTCAAAGTTAAAAGAGTCTTAAAATTTAGTTAAGAAAACTTTTTTATAAAATTTGTTGTCCAGTTTACTTTAGGATTATTAATATATTGGTAATATTGACTATAAAGCACACAGAAATTTTAAAAAGGAAGAAAAATGTGCCCAGTAGTACACTGATAATTCAGGCTATTTTAGTTCTCTAGGTATTTTCAAGTATGGGGAATCATCTGTTCCCCAAACAGTAGGAAGAAAGGAATATGTTTACCATCAAATTGACTAACCAACCTTTTGATTTCTATCTTCAAGTGTCTCCTACTTCTCATTGTTTTCCATAAATGGCTTTAAAACTGAATATGAACAAACTGGAGTTCTTATTGCTCCTTATTAATCAACAGAGTAGGTTTCCTAGTCACATGCGAATAATAAACAGTGCTTCCATTTATGCAACCCTTATTTTGTCTAATAACAGCCCTCAAATGCAAGAGTAGTTGTATGAAGAGATCTTATGAATTGTCTCTTTGTCCAGCAGTAGATTCATACTACAGTGTATATAGTGTCTGCCCCTTAGTCACTTCATAGCTGTCTCGGTTATTAGGTTGACTGTCCACGTTTGCCCCTGCTTCTAAGAAACGCTTATTTTGTTAATAATGACCCCAAAACGTAGAAATAGTGGTGCTGGTGGTTTAGATATGCCAAAGGGACACAGTATTTCTTTTAAGTGAAATGATACAGGGCTCAATACTACCTGTGATTTTGGGCATCCACAAGGCACCTTGGAACATATCCCCCATGGACAGGGAGTTCAACATACGAGTGTTTTGCAGCCACATATCTCCGAATCATAGCAACAGGTGAGTGAGAGAAATAAGACTTCACAAATTGTAGCAATTCACAGCAGCAAGTTCTGAGGTTCACAGAGAAAGAAATCACTTCTAGATGAGAGGATAGTGCTATTGCTTGGGTATGGATTGTCTCTCCTCCAAGAGTTCACATGTTGGGGCTTGGTCCTAAGTGAGGCAGTACATGGAGGTAGAGGAATCTTTAAAAATGCCCTCAGAAAGGATTAGCACAATTCTCGTGGGAATTAAGTTAGCTCCCACCAGAGTGGGTAGTTATAAAAGAGAAAGATGGGCCCTTTCCTGCTGTCTGGCTTCCTGTCTTGCCGTAGGATCTCTCCCCATCACATGTGTTTCTGCTATATGCTTCTGCCGTCTACCATCTGATGATACAGTCAAGGGGCCTTCATCAAAGGTTGTACTGAGAGAGAAGCCTGATATTGGATTTCTGACCTCCCAAACTGTGAGCTAAATAAAACTTTTTCTGATACATCGTCCAGTCTCACTCATTTTGTTATAATAATAGAAACAACTAATACCATAATAGGAATTTTTTAAAAACACTTTCATATGCATTTGAGAATTTATTTTTCACAAAAATTCAGTGACTCAGATACTCATTTGTAGTTAAGAGGATTTAGGGAAGGTAAGCAATTTTCCAGTCCTTACTCTGATAGAAAGTCAGCCATTGGGGCCAGGGATATAGCTCAGTGGCACAGCACCTACATGGCAAGCACCAGGTCCTGAGATCAATTCCCGGTATCAAAAAACAAAAAAAAGAAAAGAAAGTCATCCATTGGATTCTGAAGTTACTTCCACTGTGCAGTGTGGGGGAAAGCTTCACGAAAAGTGTGACCTCTTGGGGCAAGTATTAAAGAAGGACCAATTTTGATAGGCAGAGATAGGAGCAAGACCTTCTAGGTAAATTGAACAGCAAAGGTAGGAAAACTGGAAAGGTTAAAACACAATTGGGAAAGGATAAGTAGAACATGTTAGCTAAAGCATGAGCTATGCTGGGGAGCCAGAAACACAAATGACTGCACCGTGGCTATGTCACATGATTTTAACACCAGCTTGAGAAACTTAGAAATGATAGGACAGAAAATGCAGAGAGGAGGATACACTGAGAGAGCTCAGAGATAACATCAGGAAAACCTGGAGAAGTGAGTCAGATTGCTGTGGAGAATGACGCAGGGGACCAGTTAGGAGGTGAAAAGGCAGTCTTGTGGCTGGCATGGGAAGAAAGACTAGTTCTGGTAACACTGGGTGCTGCACGAACACAGTGTCTGGGGGAGAGTTAGTAAAATTAAGATAGTTCTTGTCTGTGTGCAGTGTCCCTAGAACAATGGTTATACCATGCACATAGCGCAGAGTTTGAAGAGGAGCTGACTTAGGAGGATAATCACAAGCTCCTGTTTTGATTTGTTGCACCCTGAAAAGGTTTCCTAGTGAGTCGGAGGAGGGAGAAGAGTCTAACTGACCAGCAGGCTGAGGGTCCTTCCGTCTTGTCTCTGTGCTGCTTCCCTAAACCCTAAGCCCACTTCTTGACCCGTCATACCTGGGCCTGATGAGTGCAATGCTTAGTGTGTGGTGACATTCAAAATATGCTGGGAAAGAAAATCCATTTTAAAGAAGAGTTATCTGGAGAAGTTTCAGGGCAAGAGTGATGATTTCAGTAAGGTAGAGGGAGATTGTTTCTAACAATGAGAAGGCTCAAACTTGAGGCCTTCAAGGTGGTTATTTTTTGGAGATGAGGGACTCCAAGGCCTGCTGGGAATTACAAGTGGTATAAACATGGTAAAGTTAAGAGACAAAGCTGTTTTCTGTTTTGTTTTGTTTTGTTTTTTTTGCGGTACCTGGAATTGAACTCATGACCTCGCACTTGCCAGGCAAGTGCTGTGCCTCTGAGCTAAATCCCCGGCCCCAAACATGGTAAAGTTAAGAATTTGAGGAGACACTGGGTCTGGGTTCCAAATGTGTGGATACAGAAGCTACCAGGGATACTGGCAATGGGGGAACATGACTAAGTTAGATCCAAGCAAGTCAGAGTGCTGCTCTAGACCCTGCCGTTGTGAGAATCTCTGTCTAACCCTCTTTTGCACCATGGTGCAAGGGGATCATGCCCCTGGAACCCATGGCTCTAAATCAATTTCTACTATGAAGATGCAGTTCTCAAAAGGCCAGTGCTGCTCTCAGGGTCCTCCCAGGCTTCTTCCCTAAGCCCATCTTCCTGGGGCCAAGGCACACCACCGTTTTGCACACTCTTACACTTGAACAATGCCCAAGGGGGGACTTCTGAGGTGGGTAGGGGATTGTAGCTAGAGCTTTGGGGGGAGTGGGCAGGATTGGATGTTGGGCAGGAGTGTGCATGCGAGTTCTTAAAGTCTATTCCAGTGGATGGAGTCAGGACATGGGGGAGAAGGGAACCAGACAGAGAGCAATGGGCTGCAGGCTGGCATCCAGGGCTTCTCATGCTGCTATGTTCTGAAGCAGAACTCCACGAAGTCAGGAAATTTAAACTCTAGCCTAGATATCCAAGTTGCTAAGGGGGTGCATTTGTCAATGTTAGAGGTTAGAACATGTTTTGTTGAAGTTTGTAAACCTGGTTTATAACTTCTACTTGTGACATGTAGATCTTCATTTATAACTTTACCTAGAGACCCTCAAACATTAGAAGTGTCAGGAGTCAGCAGGTTAGAAAGGCCTTCCTACCATGGCCTGCAGAATCTCTCTCTACTTAGCGCCCACCGCACTTTTTTGGATGATTACCTGCTTTATTGTCTATCTTCTCCGGTAAACTCAAAGGAGTATGGGGGCAGAAACCAGGCTGTCTTGTTTACAAACAGATTCTACTACCACTTGCAAGACTGACAGTAAATACTTATTAAATAT
The DNA here is from genome assembly GCF_000276665.1 of Chinchilla lanigera. NCBI lineage: Eukaryota > Metazoa > Chordata > Mammalia > Rodentia > Chinchillidae > Chinchilla > Chinchilla lanigera. The sequence goes on along the minus strand of NW_004955431.1, from coordinate 3,217,531 downwards.
GTCCCAGGAAAGTGATTTTGAAAGACAAGACTTGAAGAGGGGTGATAGAAGGGTCTGAAGCAAACTTAAAAGAAAATCTTTTTATAAATCTTTCTCTCTCTCTCTCTCTCTCTCTCTCTCTCTCTCTCTCTCTCTCTCT
>NW_004955431.1:3213328-3217292 GCF_000276665.1 Chinchilla lanigera | reverse complement strand
TTGCAGCAATCCTCCTGCCTCAGCCTCCCGAGTGCTGCGATTACAGGCATGTGCAACCTCATCTGGCTTCTTTCTCTGTAGCCCTTGGAGCCCTCTGTAGCCCTTAATTTTGTCATCAAGGTGCATAAACATGGGTCTATCACATGGTCCATTAGACTCACATTTATAATTTAGAATATTTCCATTGATGAATTATTAATTTTAATTTTATGAGTTTTATTATATTAAACAATGAGTACTTAACAGGAAAAAAATCACAAAAACAAAGTATTGAGTTTTTAATACTTATTGAGTGTTTATAAAAAAATCAAAATTTTCAACATTGACTGGTTTTTGGTGTACAAAGTCTAAAAAAGAACAACAGAAATAAATTCCCATGTAAACTACAATGAAAATACTAATAACACCCTACAGAAAAAAAATCTTTACTTCGATAATCACACCTACAGCAGTCTGCACACATGACAACAGCATGTTCCATACACACACATCACTTACACTGACAGCACGTGTCTTTTGCTTTCCTGCCCATTTTGTAGGACATACTTGACATCTTAGTGGTCTTGCTGTTTTTGTCAGGAGGTTCTTATTATATATACAGTGTGTAGTTAGCAGGAACATAAAATATCAATAAAATAAATGATCAAATTCTTAATATGTATTGTGCATTTAGAATAGACATCAACATTTTCATACCAGCTGTTGACTTCCCTACAGAAACCTAAAAGATAATATGAGAAATAAATTCCAATATGAATTACAATGAAAAGACCAATAGAACTCTACCACAAAAATAAACTGCTTCAACTTTCACACCCGAGGTAGTCTTCACACATGACAAGTGTGTGTTCCATACTCAAGAATTGCTTACACTGATAGCATCTATGTTTTTGTTTTCCTGTCCTTCCTTTTAGGGAATAGTTGACATCTTTTTTGTCTTCCTGTTACTGTAGTAGGTCTTTGTGATGTTGCACCTGCCTGTTCACCTGTCAGCTCACAGTGTCCTCCACAGTTTTTTGGAGTAGTTCTCTAGGCAGAAATACTTTTTTTTCCCTCTGCTGTAAATGATCTCTTATGAGCTCCATCTCCAGTCCTCTAAGAAAATTTCTCTGTGATATTTTGCACTTGTTATTTCCTTTGTAAACTATCAAACTATTTATGCCACACACACAAGTTTAGGAGTGAGTGAAACACAATCTTTGGCCAATGCTTTGTGTTTCAAGTGCCATTATGGTTACTTCATAACTCATCAACAACATCTACTCCACATTTGGTCCTGTTGTGAAAGTTTCCATCCCAGGCTTCTGCTTTGTCAGTTTCCCTAACAGTATTTCCATCATGGTGAAATGTTGACATCAGCAGTACCAGTTTGTTTTTCTTTGCCATATATGAGGCCAATGTTATATCTTTCTGAAATTTAGTTTGTACTACACAACTGTCTGTTTTGAAATTGTAACATTGCATTTGGAATGTCTGTTTTGTTTCTGTGTACAGTTCCTGCATTGGTCAACTTATACTCTGTTAGTAAATGTAACAACAATTGGAAACCGGTAAACCAATTGTCAAAGTCACACTTCAATTAGCCTGGGAGATAGGAGTGAAAAGTCTGTGCACAACATCATTTGGCTTATTACTCTATGAATAAGGACCTGACAGTTGACTTCTAGGATAAAGTCTAAATTGAAAGCAGAATAAGCCTTTGCACCTAGAAGGGCATACATTTTTATGCCATAATTTGACCCATCACTTTTCCACGTCTTTTACATTTCTGTGATCAGCATGAGAAACCTGTGTAAGTACAGCAGCCTTATGAATGCTTTCAGGTCAGCTAATGAGATGTCATAATAAACACAGTTTTGAATATGGCTATTGGTGCATATAGAATGTTTTACTTGCATTTCAGCCTTTATGTGCTTCACAGCATCTTGAGGCATTCCATCTGTTACAATTTCCAACACTGAACAGCAGTGGTGGCATTCTGTCCCATACATTTCACCCCTGCCAAGGCATTCACTGTATTTTCTGACCTACTTCTAACACTGGGTAGTTCCATTTGGTTGCAAGGTCATTTTGTAACATTTTGCCTAGTCAAATAAGTACTCACATTGCTGTTTTCTTGGTCATTTGAATCAAAAGGTCTGCATTCCCTCTGTCTGTATCAGTTGATTTTTGCTCCATTTCACTGTCATAGAAACTTTGGCTCACATGGCCAATGCAAAAGTCCTTGTTGTTTTCATCATCATCATCATCATTATCCACTCACACCACTCTTCTGCTATGAAAGCTTGTATTTACCATAAGGGATCATCTTCAAAATCCATGCATGAGAAATCTGATGATTCACTTTTGACCTCCTCCAAAACTTGCAAATCTGTTTTTTCATGTGGCATTGTACTGAACTGGGCTACTTCTACCAGAAAAATCACAAGAAAACTTTTTAAAACACAAATACTGGAGTGGTGTGGGTCTATTGGACCCTCTGTGATGCTCAGATAAACATATGCAAAACCAGTTAGCTGGCCCATAAAGGTGGGTCCAAATCCCATTTTGACACTTTTACACATGTGCACACTCCTTACAGTTCATCATACAAGGAGGTAAATACGTAGATTGCTTCCTTTATCCCTCAGGAAAAGGTACTAAGACACACAGCCAGCTATTATAACATTAAAGTATAAACTTATAGTAGAAAAGTGAGGGATGGGTCCACTGGATCCAGGGTTATGCCTTGATTTAAGAAACAAAGCTGAGTCAGTGTAGTCATTCTGTACAGGTGGTTTTTTTCTCCTGAATTTAAGTGGTTAAACTAGGATCAAATAATAAGCTCTGAGGACTGCGTTTCTTTCTTTTTTTGTTTCTTTAACATTTTGCTATGTAGTTCAGGCTGGTGGTGGACTCTGTAGCCCAGGCTGCCCTCAGACTCACGCAGTTCTCCTTCTTCAGCCTCCTGAGTGCTGGACATGCGTGCACCACTATACCCAGCTGAGGTTTGATTTTCTGAAGTGCTTGGACCTCTGAAATCCATTTAAAATTTTGGTCATTCCTTTGATGACCCTTTAGGGTCCCCCTTTAGGGAGAGGCTAGACTGGTCAGCGTGGGGACGAGGGCCCAAAGGCTATCTCAAGGTTAAGAGTAGGTGTGATAGTGGAACGAAAAGTTCAACACACAAAATATACAGGCACAGCCAGCGTGAAGGCTGCAGAACACAGCTTGGGAGGGTGATGAAGAAACCGCGTGACACCAGAGTGCTATTTTGTTCCTTAAGTATTTATTGAATTCCTATGAGGTGCCAGACAGTTTTGACTCGAGGGATTCATCACTAAACCCACCCAAAGTCTCTGCTCTCATTGAATCTAATTTTAGAGCCAGGACAACAGGTAATAACACATAAACATGGGTATCACATACATACATACATATGTACATGTGGAGTGGAAAACTGCTATTTATAAAACCGAGGGAGAACAAGGAAGAGCGCTTGAGGGTGGCTGCTATTCGGGGAGCAGCAAAGCACGCGAGGCAGCTCTCTAATTTTCTAGGCTGCGAGGGGCCAGGCGCGCCTCCCGGGAGCCCCGCGCCCTCCCGAGAGGCGCCAGGTGCGGTCTCCAGGGAGGCTTCTCCCTCTCCCCCCGCCAGCGGCCGCCCTCGGAGCGCCGCGCCGAAAGTCGCGCGCACAGCGCTCCCGGCATGCTCCTCGCTCTCCCTGGGCGTGGACAGCTCCTCTGGCCGGAGCCTGGCATGCTAGGAAATGTAGTCGCTGCCGACCGCCAGGAGTCGTGGGGGGGCGGTAAAAGCTGCTGAGTCCGGCTCCATTTCAGGCACGTGACTTGCAGCCCCGACGGGAGGCCCTACTGAGGAGTAGAGGACAGGGTCATCCTGAGAACCAGTCAAGCGAGCGTCGGCTGCTGGCCCTCGCCGGGCGCGCGCAGCTCCTCAGCGCCGTGCCCGCCCCGCCCGGCCGGCC
>NW_004955431.1:3198131-3212677 GCF_000276665.1 Chinchilla lanigera | reverse complement strand
CGCGTCCGTTGTCTGTGCAAGCTCCCGCCCGGCGCGGGCCATCCCGTGCCTGCTGCGCGCCGCACATGGAGCCTGGGCTCTGCCGGTGCCCGCGCCTACCTTCGAGCCGGGCCCAGGCGGGCGGTGGCGGCCCGCAGAGGGGGGTGGGGACCAGCCGGGTAACTGACTTGTTTGAGGGTGGTGGATGGGGGAGGGCAGGATGCGCCAAGATCCTTTTCTTGTATTTCAATGCTGTCCTTTGGACCAGTCGTGTTGAACTGTTCCAGCCCATACTCCTATTCCTGCTGACATTTGGAGCGAGCTGAAGGTGGACAATAGTTTACCATCTATTGTGTTGAGGCTTTGGAAAAGAGATTGTTCCGACCTCCTCTCTGGACTTCTTAGCCTGTCTTGGAGGGGAAGTGTGTATAGGATCATGCTTTCTTTGACACGTTTTACTGAAATAAATTGGATACAAAGGTTTGTAATATACCTCATGCACCAAACTGGTAGACCTTCCAAGTGGTTGCAAAACTGTAAACATTCATTGCGGTCACCCTGTTCCTTGTACTTAGCATGTTGCCATTGTCTCATTAAGGTGACATTAGCAGGTACTATGTGCAAACTCGGCTTATTGAGGCAGCGCTAGAGGTCTCTCTGCAGCTACTAAAAGCAGTGAAGTACTGTATAATGCACAAACTTCACTGGGATTCTGACCTCTGGATTTGATAGAAAATAGTTTTGAGTCCACAGCTTTTCTTTCTCATAGTACCGAATGACATGATTTGCAGTTCTGTAATTTTTGCGAAGTGACTAGTATTTATTTTATCTAGTCTCAAGGAGAAGAGACAGTGAGGTAAATATACTGTTTAGCGTTCTGTTTTATGGAGAAACAGACTCAGGCCATTTTCCAGAGCTACAAAATTAAATTCTAATTGGGAAAAATCTAGAGGAATATCCGTGGGATTCCCGTTTGAGTGAGGCACATAAAGGTCTTTTATCTCTGCCTTGATCATGGTTAAATTTCCTTTGTGAGGAATACTTGTAACCAAAAACGAATCTTAGAGGAGCAAGGAATTTTGTAACTGCCTCCTGTTAGTGGTCTACTTGATGATGACTTAATTTGCACTTTTTCCACCAGTAATTTTTCTTGAAGCCTACACTTACTGTAAAGCAAAACTTACATAGTTTGAAAAATACTCATTTTGCTTGTACAGAAAAAGCAGTACCATTTTTTTCTCTTGGGTATTGGTACAGCTTTTTGTCTTACTTACCTGTATTACTGTGTTCTGGGAGCTTGTGATACCTACTAAGCGCTCTTTTCTTGCATGTAATAGGTACACAGCAAATACTTGCTGATGATCAGAAGGTAACCAGTGACTTCTGGATGTATGGTTGCTAAGCCATTCAGCCTGATACTGTTAACAGCATTACATTTCCCAAGGTATAGGAAGGTAACTTAAGATTTCAAATAGCAGATTTTGAACTGGTAGTTCTGTGCAGCAGACATTATGCTGTACTGAGAGTTGTAGAATACCTCATCTATCCTTATAACAACTTTTACGAGGTAAGGATGGCTTTATCTCTGCATTACATGAGAAAAGAACTTTAGATGCAGAAACTCAACATGTTTGTGTAGTCTGCACAGGTCATGTGGTTGGTATGAGAATCCACTCAGGAAGTGTCTATTAGATAACTAACAATGTTAGATCTTGGGGATACAGAAAGAAAAAAGATTGACTCTTTACCTCAAGGAGTTTACAATCCAGTGGGGAAGGGGTAATTACAATGCAGTAAGTACATCAATAAGTATTATATTCTGAAAATGCATGAGAAGATGCTAAGTTGAAGTTAAGTGGCCAGGAGTCATTGTGTGGTTGATTGCTTATGGGTGAATGGGAGTGCTGACCCTAAAGACTGAACAATATGCTGGGAAGGTCTGAAGGCAGGTAGGAAGGAAGGGGCATTTCAGGTTTGAGGGAGCACTGATTGAGGAGTCTTGAGAGCATGTAGTAAAGCTAGTGAGGTTGAGGGGAGGACAGGTTTGCTACAGATGTAACCAAAGGGTAGTCTGGGGTCAGTTCTTGATCAAGAACCTTTATTATAGATTTCGACATAGTTAAGACTAGGTATCATACTTAATTTTAGTCTTGTCTATTAGAAACTATTACATTAGAAATGTATTGCAATTTAGTTCTATAACTAAGTGGTTGTGATTATTAGTGATGCATTTTTATATCATTCCCTTTTCACATATAGGATAGACAAGATAAAAATTATATGACTAGCTGATATACAAATTAGATGCTGGGTGCAAGAATAAAATATATATTTTCTAAAGAAAATAGAAAGAGTTATGCAAGAGGATTGTGAATAGAGAATTGAAGAAAAATTTCATAATCAAAAATGACTTCTTAGAAGAGGGACTTTGAAGATGTCTTTGGAGGAAAAAGTAAGGTTGCAGGATCTTACAGAAAATATGTACCAAGCTCAAAATTAGTAAATAAAGGTATATTCAGATGAGAAAGAAGAGTCATTATGTTAGAGAGTGTCTACACTCTAGTGGCCTGTGTGGGTCAGAGAATATATCTTATGGCAGAGGTGCTTGGAAGGTTTTACTTGATAGGAAGAGTCTAAAGAATGTATTTCAGAGCAAAGAGGAAGTGTAACGTGATTAGAGCAGCAATATCTAGAATTAGTCTGGAGGAATAGTGTTGTTATCTGGTCTGCAAGAAGGAATTTTTTGAAAGGTTCAGACTGGAATTAGCCACAACCTGGAAGGGGGCTTTGATGATCCTCCTACTCCCATTTCCTCTCCTTCCTCATCCTTTTCTGTATAAAGTTCACAGAATGGGATAAAGTTGTCCTGAGGTTTAGGTGGAGGTAGGTGCACAAATAGTTAACCACTGATTGTCATTTATAGCTGGGACAGGGGAGTGGATTTTGTAGCTAAATCATAGTAAAAAGGAAACTTAAATTACCTTTGTTTGGTCTGGAATGTATGTTTCTATACCAGGCCTTTCATTTAAGGCACAGATTCTTAAGCTTGTTCCTTTTAAAGAAAAAAAAAATTTAACTCATAATATACTTACAGAAAAGTGCAAAATAGAAATATACTGTTTAATGAATAATTTTAAAACAAACAGTCAAGTGATTGGCATCCAAATTAACTTTTCTTTTTCTTGCTCCTGTATACCTCAAAGATGTAACAGTTTAATCAGTAACCAATAATTTTTTTTTTTTTTGGTTTTTCTCCGGTACCGGGAACCGAACTCACGACCTTGCGCTTGCCCGACAGGCGCTTTTGCCGCTGAGCTAAATCCCCAGCCCAAGTAACCAATAATTTAAAAATCTTAACATTTAAATGTTTGCAGTGGACTAGTCCTAAGTACTTTACGTGGATTATTTAATCTTGACAACAGTCCTGTGAAGTAGGCACTGTTATTATCCCCATTTACTAATGAGGCCTACAACTCTTAATTAACTAGCTACATGTAGTGCAGCAGAACCTAGCATTATGAACTAGAATTATCCAAGCTTTATGAACTCATGCAGGCCTTGCTGTCCTCCACTGGCAGGGCTGGGAGAGGGTGGTCTCTAAGACGTAAAACACGTATGAAAGCTAGTAAACTGCGTACACACTGAAATCTTGACTATATCATAGGAATTCTTATTTGGGTACTTTTAAAGCCTTGCTGATAAAATTTGTTGGTAATACTATTTTGGGGTCCCCCCACACCCCAGTACCAGGTTCTCTGCATATCCTCAGCTATTTTTTATCTTGAGACTGGTCTAAGTTGCCTGTGTTGGGCTTGAATTTGTGGTCCTCTTGCCTCAGCCTCTCAGAATGCTGGGATTTTTTTTGCTAGTCTTTCATGTAGTTCAGGCTGGCCTTGAACAATACTCCCGCTTTAGCCTCCTGAGTACTGGGATTACAGGCATGTGCCACCACCACTGCCAGGTCAGATACTGTCTTAAAGGTATACTTATTACTCTAACCATCCTGGTCCACTTCCCTCTTCTTAATTTGTAAAACATGAAGTTTTTGAGGAATCTACATGTCATATAGTACACACTATAGTTTTTTTGAATTCACTAACAGGACATATATTCTTTCCTGGTTCTTCTAACTCTGGGATTACTGTGTTTTAGTTGGCTTTGCCAACTCCTTTTCCTACCTGTTGAGTGCAGGCATGTATTGGGCTTTTGTCTACGACTCTCCTGTAGACTTTCTTGATTACATCAGTATCTCCCTTAGCTTTAACTGTCGTGGAGGGAGCATTATATCTGTTTTAGTCATCTGCTGAAAAAATTTCACATGAACTACTCAATAGCTTCTCAACTTCAGTGTGTTTTAAGCCATGCTCTGCCTTTGGGTCCCCCCTCCCCCTTTCTTTTTTCTGTTTATGGCATCATTGCCCTGTGACCTGAATTCGAAACTTGAGAGCTTTCTTGGACTCCTTCCTCATCTTCCACATTAGTCATATGTCAGTCATGTAGCTTGAATCTCTGTGCTCTTGGATTTGGCTCTGCCTCTCTATTCCTTTGCTTCTAGTCTACTTAGCCCTTATTACCTAGCACCTGGCAGTTTAAAAACTGCCTTCAAAGTAGTGTTCTTCCTCTAGTTTATGAAATTTTTCAGAGTGCTCTGTGCTTGATTATTTCTCCAGCTTTAATCTTCCTTCCCCACTCCTCCACCCCTTTAAGCTCCAGCAACCCTGAACTTCTTACACGCTTATACATAATCTGGAATCCCACCCTCGCCTCCTTGGCAAGGCTATTTCTAATCTCAGGACTGTCCTGCTTACTGGAATAGCTTTCCCTGCCTTCTGTCACCCGGCTAATTCCCATTCCTGTTAAATATATAAAAGTTGGGACCTTTCTTTGCTCCTGAAAGAACTCTTGAGTATATCTTTCTTCTTGTAGTTGTGGTAATGTATTTTAGTAATATTTTTTGTTACTGCCAGATTGTGAGCTGTTTTGGTGGTGGTGGTTCCCGCCCCCCCAGACATGATCTTGCTATGTAGTTCAATCTGGCCTTGAACTCACTATGTAAACCAAGCTGACCTCGAACTCATGACAGTCCTCCTGCCTCAGCTTCTGTGTGCTAGGATTACAGGTCTGCACCACATGCCCAGCTTAGATTGTGAGCTTTTTGAGAGAACAGACCCTACGTCTTCATTGTCTACTACTTAGTGCAGAGGCTAAAGCAAACACTAAAATATTCTTTGAATAAATACATCCACAGTAGGTACTACTGGACAGTTATCTTCCCAAAGTATGTTTTTGAACTGAAGCTGTTTATCTTTCACAGTCTTTCCTTACTGTTTCCCAAGTCAAGTTCAAAAAACATGGTATTTTGATAAGTGAAATATTGAGAGATTAAGGTACATCCATAATAAATAAGGGGTTAAAGCACAAGCCTTTTGAGACTGGCTTATTTTTATCTACCATAATGTTTTCAAGGTTCATCTGTGTTGTAGCATGTATTAAAATTTTGTTCTCTTTAAGATTAAGTAACATTCCATTGTACGTATATATCACATTTTATCCATTCTTACATCAGTGAATGTTTGAGTTACTTTCTCCTTTTGTTTTTCCACCACTTAAAAAAAAAGCTATTAACTTGTTGAAGAAATCAAGGCCATTTTCTTACATTAAGTTGCACTATATGAAATTTCTAATTTTGAGGTTCAAAACAGTCAGGAATTGGTAATTTCATCTATATGGTTTAGCGTAGTAGAATATCCTAATTATAAGATTTCTGTTTCCTCATAGTGTTGCTTAATTTGTTTCTCCTATTTCTTGCCATCCATTGAATTTTCTGTAAAACTGGAAATTAGATTTAATGGCTTGATTAGCTTCAAGTTAAGCATTTTTAATTTAAAAAAAAAGATGCTGTGTATTTAGGAATATATCCCAATAGTGATAATAACGTTGATCATAGGACTCAAATGATAAAGAATAGTTTAATGTCATGAATATGAAAGCTAGTGCATTTGCTAAAGTTTTATTTAGGTGAAATGTGACATATACTAGATGACACGCGAAGGAAAAAAAGTAACATGACCTTTTTGTGTCCAGTAAAGGAGTTAACAAAATGTATTTCTAGAAAATCTAACTTCACAGTCCATGATCTTCTTCAATGACTGACACCACTCCTAAACTGACTTTTTGTTTTGTTAGCATAAGGTTTGGCTGTATTCTCACTTTCCAAGTCTCAATTTCTTTATCTTGGACTTAAAAGAATAGTAAAAGTACAAGGTAGGTGTGGCTGTCCTCTCTTTGTGGTTTTACTGTTAAGAAAAATTTTGTCATAGCCTAGCCAGCATCAACAATTGCAACATGGTAAAATAAATCAAAACTATATTTATTTAGAATTAATTATTCTGAATCGTTAGGTTTTCTGGGTTACAGAATTCATTTCCTTATATACCATATTTTCATTTCTTTTGAAATGCCAGTGTTTCCAAAAGTGTCCTGTACATTTCTGTGCCCTCTGAAATAGAATATAATTTAGTTGTTTCCTTGAGTCTTGAGAATCTCCATTGTAACTATGCATGTTGGATTTTCCTTTTTTTAGTGATGCCTTCATGTTCTTAGATTGAATAAAATTTTGTTTTTAATTTTTATGCAGTGGCCGGTCATGGAAACTCATGCCTGTCATCCCAGCACTTGGGAGGCCGAGGCAGGAGGATCACTGTGAGTTGAGGTCAGCCTAGGGTACATAGTGAGTTCAAGGCCAGTCTGAACTACATAGCAAGACCCTGTCTCAAATAAAACAAAAAATGAAAAAGTTTTTATGCAGTAGAGTTTTTGCTGTCTCCATATATATTTTGGGAGGTTTTCTTTTCCTTATTTTTTTCAGTCCCCCCACCTTCTCTTTGATACTATCAGCATGTTTACCTAATAGCCCCATCTTCCCTAATTTTTATTCGATGACTCATGTATCCTACTGATTAGAAAACAGATTTATTAAACATTTATTTCATGTTATTTATGCGATAGACAGACATTAAGTGCCAAAGATCATAAATATTGATTTTTTTTCTCATGTAGGAAAGTTTAGTAGTTGGAAGGTAACTGGTACTTAAGCATATGCTTAGTGTTCAGTGTGATAAATTCTCTAATATGGTAAGTAATTAGCAAAGTGCTGTCAAATGTAGAGAAAGGAAGTGACTGACTGATACCTGGGAAAACTGAGTAAAGTTGCACAGCCAGTCATACTTGAGCTAGGTCTTGAAGGATGAGTTTGCCAAGTCAGAAGGAAAGAACCTGAGTAACAGTGATGGCTTCTGTGAGTCTTAAAGGCCTGGATTGTGCATACAGCAGTTGATATGGTGATGTTACATCCATTCCCTCTGTTTTTTTGTTTTGTTTTGTTTTTTGAAACCAGGTCTTGCTACATAGTTCAGGATGGCCTTGAACTCACTATGTAGTCCAGACTGGCCTCCATATCCCCAGTGGTGGGATTATACATTTCCACTTTTGGAAATAGCAGACCGATTTGGCCTTTGGTAGCTTCTTTTTCTATCATTGAATGTCTCTTGGTAAATTTTTAATCTAGGTGCTCCTGCTTCATTTGGTTAATTAGGGTGCCTCACCCTATTCTGGCTAACACAAATTAGGCTAATCACATTCTGTCCCTGGCACTTAATCCTTGAGTGTGAGGATCCTGGGACCCAATGCCTCATCCCAGGGGACGTGGAAGGAACCACCCATTAGTTCCTGACAACTAGATCTGTGGGAGTTGGTTTCGTCCATATGTTTTCATAGGCCTAATTTTCCAGCTTTTCCCTTAGCTCTGTGATTTGCCCTGTAGCCTTTCAATAAATTCTCCTGCCTGTACCCATTCCTGCCCCCTCCCCCGCACCCCCATTAATTGAAGTTGGATTCTATTGTTTGCAACCTAACTCTGAGGTGATCAACTGTTTTGGTTTGCCTGGAACTGAGGAATTTTCATTGTTCAAATCAGGAAAGGTCCAAGCAAACTTAGTAAGTTGGTCACTCTAATTTAAATAGTTTGAGTATAAAGGTGATAAATTCTGAAATTCAAATGTTCAGATGAAAATTGCCAGTATGCAGCAGGAAATGTGTACATAACTAGTTTGCTTCAGTTATTTCACTCAGTAGCTATTCAAATTCTGAACTGTGAGAGATAAAAAAAGAAAATAATGATAACCAGTAATCGTGGAACACCTATGTGCAAGGCACTGTGTTAGTAAGAATTGTCTTAAGTAATCCTCACTACATTTCTATTACACTGAGGAAAATGAATTAAGTAATTTGTGTAAGAACATATAGGTAGGAAGGGACAGAATTGGCATTTAGTTCCAGATTTCTGACTCTAAAACTAAGTCCCCGTAATAACCAAGCTCCTGCTCTGCCTCAAGGTTTCTTGCTCAAGGAGTATTTAGACTGGTGTGGAGATGAAATAAAACCAAAGAAAGTGTGTACCAAGTGTGCAGTGGACACATAGGAAAGAATCATCCAAGTTGGTCTGGGTGAGTCAGGGAGGTTGTGCTTCATGGAGATAATGGTGCATAAGCTGAAAGTAGAAAACATAGGTGTTTCCTTGGTAGTAAACCTTGGATGGCCCTGGATATAAGAGACAGCAAGGTATGTTTTGGTAAACCAAAGTTAATAACTGAATATTTCTTATAGGTGGAATGATCAGAAAGTTGGATAGGTTAGATGGGGACCAAATTGTGAAAAATCTGTCTTGCGGAAAATTTTAAATAGGAAAGAGATTTGTGCACTTAAAGGTATTGGTTTGGTTGCACCATAGGAGATGGTTATTAAGGGGGAGAAGAGAGTTTAGGAATAACAAAACTCTAAGGGATTTCAATGACAAATGGCCTGAAATAACACTGGCATTGTGGTTAAGAGGTAGGAAAAGTTATTAGAAATATTTATTTGGTGTATTTGACCATATAGAACAAAGGCTGACGACCTTTTTCTGTGAAGGACTATATTAAGTAAAAGCCTGAATACTTTAGGCTTGTGCTAGGAGTGTATGTTCTGTATTGCAACTACTCAGCTCTACCTTGAGCCCAACCCAAGTGGTAGATGGCAAGCAAATGGGTGTGGCTCTGTGCCAGTAAAGTTTGTTTACAAGATCAGGTAGCAGATTAGGTTAGATTGTGGTTGGTGGTCTCTCTATTCTTTGACAGTTTTCTCCAGAGAATGAAGGGTCTAAGAGAGGCAGTGCTTGAAGGAAAGGTACGTTGGGGAATGCAGAACAGAACCTGTCTAGAAATGGGACCCAGCTGAGGTTAAGTGCAGACAGTCCTTCACTTAAAATTTTTTAATTTGCACTTTTCTGACTTTACTATGGTGCAAAAGTATTCTGTGCCACAAACTTTTAATCTGGGTCTTTTCTTGAACCAGAGAGATGCAGGACAGTGATAGCTCAATTGAGCTGTAGCTCCTATTCGGCCACGGGATCAGGAAGGTCTATAACCTATCCTTTGGTACAGTGGTGGGAACGTATGGCACTGTGCCACAGCAGCTCGGCCGTTTGTTATCATCTAAAAGGTTCACCATCATTGCTCTATTGTGTGTTGGTCAACTCTGGATGTTCTCTAGTTAGGTATGTCCATTTTTTATTTAGACTATTTTCAGTTTGCAGTGAGTTTATTGAGATGTAATCCTGTGTTAAGCAGAGGACTATTTGTGCTATATTATTATTTTAGTAGCACGAGTATTTTTTAGTTGACTTTATCAATTGTAGCTATGAATGAGCATTCTAGATTACAGTTAGGTTTGTTAAATTAAATTCAAAGTGTAGAAATCATACTCAGTTGAATTTTAAAAACAACCACAACAAAAATGAATTAGCAGGAACATTGGAATTTAATCATTCTAACTCCCTTTTTCCTTCCACAGATGTGAAAACCTGGAGCATAGAGAAATAATGATAGTTACTCCTTCCTCTAATTGGTAGCCAGGTTTTCCGATTTCAGAAAATCAGAAATACTTCCACTTTTAGAAAACTTTAAACAGGTTTAAAAGTAGAATCATATGTTGAACTCCCATGTACTGTTTTATTACATAGTTTATAGTCTTTTTCATTTATATCTGTATCTGCTTATGTCTGGATTATTTTGAAATGTGATCTATCAATGTGTCTCATCTGTCAATATTTTAGCATACTGTATATGTTTAAAAGGTAAAGTATACAGTAGTCTCAGTGTTTTGTTTTCCTTTTGAAGCAAAATGGACAAGGTTGTTATTCCACTTGAAAAACCAAACAATAATTGTCATACAAATTAGATACCCATTTTAAAATACACTTTTGAAGTGATATTTCACATACCTGGTGTTTTTACCTCGCAGTGTCCTATCAAGACTATATTTTTCAAACAAAAGTTATTGTGAAGGCCCTGGAGTCTCTGTTTCCAACAGCTCTGGAAAAAAAATTGACTCAAAATGATTTGGAAAGAGGCCCTCATTCCTAGTCAGCTCCTGCTTGCATTCTCAAAGTACCTTTCGTCAAGTACCTACCACATAACTTTTAGATCAAAAACAACATTGTTGGTCAGTTGTTTGTAGTTTGGATGATATAGGAAACTGATAATATCTTTAATATTTTCTTCTCCTCAACAAAGAAATAATCTTATCTCCCTGAGGATATTTTGTGGTTAATTTTTAACTTCCAGAGATGATAATAATTATTACAGGATGAGTGGACTGTATGGAAATAAAGCCTTCTCAATTGCAGATAGTGATTTTTTTTTATTGGAAATAACTATGAATTCTATATATTATCAGAAAAATGTTACTTCATGTCTCCCTAATAGCCTGATGTATTATTCTAGTTGACTACAAAAACTTAAACAACAAAGTTTTCTTATTAGATACATATAGAAGCATTAGAACTGTAGAGGGACAAAGTGAGACAGCTGTGAATTTGTGCTCCTAATCCCTCCTATGTTGAAACAGTGTATATTCTTTTGCAGTTGGGGGTCTCAGAATTACAGAAGGGGTAGAGAGCCAACTCTTTGGGATATTTTTGTCATGTTTACAGATGATGTTAAGATAAACACTGTTGTTCTCTTTATTTATGATGGTAGATTGAGGGGAAGAAAGCTGAGTTGAGTATGAAGGTAGCTGGACATGCATTAAAATAATTAGATAAAATGTTTATGTTCATCTCAACATTTAAATCTGCAAGAGAAAAGGAATGTTGTAGATAGAAGTGTGGCCATGTTAGGTAAGTCTTTTTCAATTTTGTGAAATAGTTTTAGTTAACTGTGGCACCTAATTTTTTTTTATTAATTAAGTTTATTGGTGCATTTTAGGTATATGTAATAATCACATTCATCATAGGGAATTTGTACTTGTGTGTGATATAACTTGATTTTTTTTTCCCATTCCCCTACCCTTTATACAACCCCTCTTCCTCTTCTTATTTACAGAAAGCATTGTTAACATTTTTTCCCTTTTCTTCCTTTTCCCTTTTTTCCTTTCCCCTTCACCTATTCCCAGTTCCTCTTCCCATGTGAACACTTTCTTCCTATTTCACACTGTCTATTATACATTTTGGTCCTTGTTTACACTTTCAGTTTCTCACACCAGATAAACAATGCAGTATTTATACATATGTGTCCAATTTATTTCATGTAAGAGTATGCATTCATTTACCTAGAAAGTTTCTCCTTTTTTATGGATAAATGAGTAGTACTCCATTGTATCAAAAAAAACACATCTTCTCTGTCCATTTATTGGTTGATGGGCATTTGGGTTGTTTTCAAGATTTAGCTATTACAAACTGCTGCTATGAACATGGGTGTGCATATATCATTGTGAATCAAATGGGACCTCTAGTCTTAGTTTTTTGAGGAATCTCCGCACTGGTTTTCATAGTGGTTGTACCAGTCTACACTCCCACGGAAAGGGGATAAGGGTTTCTTTTTCCCCACAGTCCCACCAGATTTGTTACTGGTTGATTTCTTGATAACAGCCACTTTTTCTGAGTGTGATGGAATCTCAACATTGTTTTAATTTGCATCTCTCAAATGACCAGTAATGTTGAACATTTTTTCATATATTTATTTGTCATTTCTACTTCTTCATCTGAGAACTGTCTTCATTTCAGATGCCCATTTTTGGATTGAGTCATTAAATTTAATGGTTCTGATTTTTTTTTAGTTCTTTATATATTCTAGATAGTAATTCTTGTCTGAGGAACAGCTGGCAAAATTTTTTTCCCCACACTGTGGGTTGTCTCTTCACTCTGTTGGTGGTTTCCTTTGTTGTGCAGAAGCTTTTTCATAGGATGAGCCGGGTGTGGTGGCACACACCTGTAATCCTCACAGTTGGGAGGCTGAGGCAGAAGGATCATTGCGAGTTCGAGACCAGCCTGGGCTACAAAGTGAGCTCAAGGCCAGCCTGAACTGCATAGTGAGACCCTGTCTCAAAAAGACACCCCACCTCTCCAAATAGGATGAGATCCTAGTTGTTGATTCCCTGTGGTAGTTCGTTTGTGATTGGGGTTTTGTTCATTAAAGTCTTTGTCTACACCAGTGTCTTCAAAAGTTCTACCTATTCTATTTACCAGCATATTTAGTGTTTCTGTTTTAATATTTAGATCTTTGATCCATTTAGATTTTAGTTTAGGCACCTAGTATTTTAAAGAAGGGTCAGGGAAAAGATTGAAATGTTTTTTCATTGAATAGTTTTTTATTTTGTTTTGTTTCGTTTTGCTTGTTTTTTGAGACAGGGTGTTCCTGTGCAGTTCAGGCTGGCCTTGAACTGACTGTGTAGCCCAGGGTGGCCTCGAACCCATGGTGATCCTCCTGCCTCAGCCTCGCAGTAGAGGGATCTAGAGTAGTTGGGACTATTGGTGTGCACTATAATGCCTGTCTTTCTTGGCATATTTTGGGAATAGTACTTCTATAACATTTATTAGTGTAATAATCCATTAGTAGTTAAGTATTCACTTACTATATTTCTGTTTGCTCTCCTTACTATTATTTAAAAGTTGAAATTTTTTAGAAGGAAGGAGATGAAACGATTCTAAATGTGAAAATCTTAGCATTCAGATATAGTCACAATCTTAAGTAGGACTTTTATAATCTCATAATTCCTATTTCATGCTAGAAATGTAAATTTGCTCCTGTATATGAGAATAAATTCTCACTGACTGAAATCCTTAAGCAGAAGTAAAGATCATTTAAAATGCTTCCTCACTCCCTTCAGCAATTTATACTTACTGTAGGGCACTATGGTTAGTAACAACAGGGTGGTCTTTGATCCTGTGTTGAGTTATGGGCATATTATTTTTGCTTGTAATAAAGCAAAAGTTCTGCAATGACTGGACATTTGCTTTTGTTTTCTAAATTTTGTGGATGTAGGTCTAATTTTCTGTATTCTTTTGAGCTTTTGAAACATTGGAAAAGTGAAAGAGTTGAGATATTTAGAGCTAAATTAATCCAATTTTGAAGTACAGAGGAGAAAAATACGTGAGGTATAGAGGATGATTGTAGTGTAGTGCAAACAGCATTGTCCTTGAAAATGACTCACCCCAAGTTCAGATTGAACAAACATGTACTGTACAAACTACGTTTTTCCAGTATTGTGGAGCAGAGGGAAATAAACATGAATGAAACAAGGTCCTTGTGTTCAAGAGGGATTTAATCTAATAATGTAAATAATATAGCTCTCAGTTACTATAAGATGGAATGTGATATTTTAATGAAAATGAAGGTTGGAACAGAGAAGGACTGATGTGAATTATAGCCTCCAAGATTAGGGTTGGCTTCATAATGGAGATGGCATGGACTGGGACTTGAACTTGCTTGGCTAAACTAAAGTATATAGATTGGAATAGCAGAGATAGATAGATTTTTTTTCATATGTTAGTTTTCTGGGAACAGTGCACAGCCATGTAGATGAACTTCCCTTTAGTTGGTGCCCCAAGAATTAGTGTGAGAAACTTGTTAGATCACTTTCCAATCTGATGTGCCTTCTGGAGGATGGCCCACTAGGGGCTTGGCTGGTGGAGCCCAGGCAACCTTATCCCTTTATTTCAATGTGCTGCATAGTAAATATTTTCTATGTAGGCCAGGACTTAAAAAAGAATGGGAAGCACTATTTTAGTTTAATTAATAATTGCGATTGTTGCTAAATACTGTATTAAATTCAAGATATAAACTGTAGAGTCTTGGGACTCGCACTCATGTGGCTTGAAATTACAGGGAAAGGGACTAAGATGATTCTACGATGAATAATATGGATGCTGTAGACATTCAGAGTATGGTTCCTTTTGTTTTGTTTTTATGTGGGAGGAAATATCTGGTACCTAGAGTTTTAGGGATCTTTAGGAAAGATTCAGCAGCTTTCTGTTCTTTTTTAGTTGTTCTGCCTACTAGACTTTTAATGTTAGTTTGGCTTTATTAACAGTATGGTAAATAAAGTCACCATTTGTTTCTGATTATCATTAGAACATGAAATGATCAAGTACAGCAGTAAGGGCTGGGGGTTTAGCTCAGCGGCAAAAGCGCCTGCCTGGCAAGCGCAAGGTCGTGAGTTCGGTTCCCGGTACCAGAGAAAAACCAAAAAAA